>NC_069007.1:7350996-7351984 GCF_001194135.2 Octopus bimaculoides
CCAACTTTACTCTTTTACAGAAGGCAACGAGGGAATCCACGTATGGTGTAACTGCCTGCTAGAAATAGCAGCAAAATATCTCGAATTTTCGTGTGCAAAAAACGACCCGCACCCCGAAAAAGTTAACGCAAGGGAGGGGTACATGTAATAATTTAATCTTTGATAGGCAAATACTTCCTCACCCTGGAGAGAATTATGGAGCTAAGAGTTGCGGTCGGGGTGGTCATAGCTGGAGCGACTTTGAAACTAGGCCTGTTGCGCTCGGCAGAGCTGAGACCTAGGGTTAAACAACTAAATCTGTTTCTCTCTTTCTGTCTGTCTGTCTGTCTGCCTGTCTGTCTGTCTGTCTGTCTGTATGTCTGTATGTATGTATATATGTATGTAAGTATGTATGTGTGTATGTATGTATGTATGTGTGCGTCCGTGTGTGTGTGTGTGTTTGGGATACAGAATCTATGTGTGTGTAAGATTGTCTGTGTGTGTGTTTACGAGTTTGTGGATGTCTATTATTCTTTTACTTGTTCGTCATTTGACTGTGGCCATGCTGGAGCACCACCTTTAGTCGAAACAAGTCGACCCCCCTCCAGGACTTATTCTTTGTAAGCTTGGTACTTATTCTATCGGTCACTTTGCCCGAACCGCTAGATTACGGGGACGTCAACACACCAACATCGGTTGTCAAGCAATGGTAGTGAGGGACAAACACACACAAACACATACACACACACACATGCATGCATACATACATACATACATACATATGTATATATGTAATACAAATAATAAATGAGTATATGCATATATACGTACATGTTTGTACATACCTACATCTACATGTATATATAGATGCATATTTGGGTACAGGACGTCACAAGAAAACGTGGACAAAATAATAAACAGAGTACAGAAAACACACAGGCCACATAGAGAACATTTCCTTCGTCAGCTGCCACCATTCTAAAACTAAGCGTTTCGAAATATATATATA
>NC_069007.1:7355551-7356327 GCF_001194135.2 Octopus bimaculoides
CCCATAAATAATGCGATTTATTCAATTGCATGAACTAAAATATCGGAGGAGGATGGGATAAACTGCCTGCATCAACTTGTTATGAGAGCAGGTAGCAATTTTACGTTGTCTTTATTTTTAGTGCAAGTTTTGAAGAGAACAGTTCGATTTTAACAGTTATTTTTTCAAAGCTATAATGGAAGTAACAAAGGAGCATATTCGGCATATTTTACTTTATGAGTTCAATAAAGGCAACAATGCAACGGAAAGTGTGGGGATTATTAATATAGTATATGGAAATTGGACAATGAGCGTAAGCCAGTGTCAACGGTGGTTCCAGAAATTCCAAGCCGGACACTGCAGTTTAGAAGATGAGCCTCGTCCTGGAAGATCTTTAGAGCTCAATGAGGACGTTCTGTAAACCCTTATGGAACAAAATCCCATCGTAACTGCTGAGGAACTAGCAGAGAAGCTTGGATTTGATCATTCAACCATTCATCGACACCTGCATGCCATTGGAAAAGTCAGCAAATTGGGTCAATTGGTTCCTCACAAACTTTCCGAGTCTAATCGAGCGCAAATGGTGAATGTGTGCTCATCTTTGTTGTTACGTCTCACAAATGAACCTTTTTTGGACCGAATAGTCACTGGTGACAAGAAATGGGTTCTCTATAAAAATGCCAAGCGCCGAAGACAGTGGGGATGGAAAGGAGAAACACCGGCACCCTAGGCTAAAGAAGGTCTTCACTCACGTAAAGTGTTGTTATCTGTTTGGTGGGACATGAAAGGTTTCGTCC
>NC_069007.1:7356337-7357901 GCF_001194135.2 Octopus bimaculoides
TCCACTTTGAACTTTTAAACACAAACCAAACGGTAACAAAGATCTACTGCAAACATCATGAGCGGCTTAAGTCAGCGCTAGAAGAAAAACGACCATCTTTGATTTCAAAACGAAAGGTGTTCTTCCATCAGGATAATGTTCGGCTACGTACAGCGAGGATGACATTCGAAAGGCTGGAGCAGTTTGAATGGGAAACGATGCTCCACCCACCATATTCGCCGGACATTGCTCCATCTGGTTATCATTTACTCCGCAGTCTTCAAAATCATTTAGACGGAAAAAGTATGAATTCTGTAGACAAGTGAATTTTGGAAGAGGGGCCTTGCAAATCTACCAGATAGATGGAAGAGCATTGTAGAAAGTGAAGGAGAGTATATATTAGATTTAAAAAGAACTTTGTTTATCTTAATTTTGAAAAATAAAAGAAGTATAAAGAAAACTGTATTATTTATGGAATGATCCAGTATATATATTTGTTCGTTTGGTGTTTTTGTTTTTAATTTTGTAAAGAAAAATATTTTTCAGAGATATAGAAAAACGAACACACGAACCAATGTGTGTGTGTGTACGTGATTATGTCTGAGTGTTTGCGGGCAAGTGTGTGTACATGTGTGTATGTACACACACACACACACACACACACACACACACACACACATACACACACACACACACATACAGAGAGAGAGAGAGAAACAAGGAAAGAACGTAAGATATGACGAAAAGTATGAGAAAGGTTTATAGAAGGTGTAAAGCAAAACGTAATGAATTAAGGATGGAAGTTTGAGCAAATACCTCTGAGGAAAAGAGGAAAATGGGGTGGGTGCTGATATATATATACAGATAGATAGATAGATAGATAGGTAGGTAGGTAGGTAGGTAGGTAGGTAGGTAGGTAGGTAGGTAGGTAGCACGGGAGAGAGTGAGAGGGAGAGAGGGAGAGGGGAAAGAAGGAGAGAAATAAATAGATTTTGAAGCGAAAGTGATGGAAGGGTATAGAAAACGCTAGACAAAGACGAGAGAACACGATAGGGAAAGAGAAAAGCAAAGAGAGAGAGAGGGGGTGAAAAAGAGAGGAGGAGAGGAAGGGTGAAGAAAGAGAGAACAAGGAGTGAGTATGTTGTGTTACTATAGTAACATAGTCAAACTGGTGATTTTTTTGTTTCTTTTTAGATTTTTATGAGTATTTTACAAGAAGGATAAAGGTATCTGTCTGTCTGCCTGTCTGTCTGTCTATCTATCTATCTATCTATCTATCTATCTATCTATCTATCTATCTATCTATCTATCTATCTGTCCGTCTGTCTGTACTTCCACACCCTGGAGAGAATTAGGGTGGTGGGAGTTGGGGCCGGGATGGTTATAGCTGGAGCGACTTTGATACAAGGGTTTCTTCGCTACTCAGACCTGAGACCTGGGGCTAAACGACAAAATGATACCCTCTCTTTCTCTCTGTAAGTATGTATATATATATATATGTATGTATGTATGTATGCAGGTGTGTATGTATACACACACACACACACACACACACACACACACACACACACACATATATATATAT
>NC_069007.1:7358999-7361498 GCF_001194135.2 Octopus bimaculoides
AGCAGCACTTCCCTTTCCGCCGCACGAAAGACGGTGCCATCTCTATCCTTCCTTCCTTTCTAGTCAGCACCGTGCATTCCTTACTCTTTCACTCTCTACTAACAGACAACCTTTTTCTACATTATCAACTGCTAATTAGCGAGTCAATCTTGTCACTACCACTAGAATTGTTAGTGTCTCTTTAATTACCTCTCGGGCAAACGAATAAACATATGTAAATAATATTTCTTCCTTCTTGGTGTTGATTCTTCGATGTTTACTGGTTATTCTGACGAGAGAATCTTCAAGCGTTACATCTATACGCTACATTCAGTAATGGGCTACATCATATCGACTTCATATGGCACATCACATCCAGCCCACTACATATATATAATGCATATATATGTTAATATATGTAGTATGCATTAAAGCGATCTAGTATTTGAAAGTGGGAATGAAATCGGCTGCCTTGAAAGAAGCCCAAAGTAACGATGGTGGGCCCTATCGAAACTTTTCCATTGGTCCAAACTGATCAGGGGTGCAACAAAATCAGGTTTTCTACTCTCTGTCTCTCCACGGTGTATCACACGAGTTGGCGGTTTTTGTGAGATCTGCTCAGGATCACACTGGTTTGTGTCTGCCTTCCTGACTATACTTCTGACAAGAGACAGCCTTCTGTTTGCACCTTGGTGAAAAACTTTTAATGCCGTATATCGGCAAAAAACTAGGGTTTTTTTCGAATGAAGTAGTTCGAGTTACAGGCCTACTTCATTATTCTCGCCGTCAGGAATACATTGTTCTGTTGGAAATCTATGACTAACAGCACATTCAACATAGCGAAGGGCTGAAAATGATCGATTATGTCTTTCTTAATCCCGTCTTTTTTCGGTAGCCCTACCAGTTTCCGGTTCACTGAACTGGGAAATCTTCCGTTCACTGGCAGTTGAAGTATTTCTACCAAGATGTCGGTGAACAAGAGTCTGTCATGCATATATCTAGCTAATATTCCACACCACCCAAACCAAACGGTTTACCTCTTGTACAACCACTTACTATCTTCAGAATCCCAGTTGCTGTTATCGGACCTTCATTGTACTCCGTTTTCCAACATCTTCGGACGCTTCTTTCCAACGGCTTCCGACACTTCTTTTTGTCGTTTTCCGACGTTTCTTTCCGACATCTTTCGACGCTTCTTTTCAGCGTCTTCCAACGCTTGTTTCCAACGTCTTTCGACGCTTCTTTCCATCGTCTTCTAACGTCTTCCGACGTTTCTTTCCGACGTTTTCCGACGCTTCTTCCCGACGTCTTTCGATGCTTCTTTCCGACATCTTTCGACGCTTCTTTTCAGCGTCTTTCGACGCTTGTTTCCGACGCTTCTTTCTAACGTCTTCTGATGCTTCTTTCCATCATCTTCTGACGTATACCGACGTTTCTTTCCGACGTTTTCCGACGCTTCTTTCCAACGTCTTCCTACGCTTCTTTCCGACGTTTTCCGATGCTTCTCTTCGACGTCTTCCGACACTTCTTTCCTAAAGTCTACTATTGAGAAAAAAAAAACAAAAGACACTTAGCGTAAGTACTGCACATTGGAATCGAACCTCAAACCTGATTATTGCGAAGTGAAATTCATGACCTCAGAGTCATGCCCATAGCGATAGCCCCTACAATGTTTCGTGACAGTTCCTTTTTCCCGTCGCCTTCCACATATTTACATATTCTAATATTCTTTCCTTCTCATAATTAGCCATAATAACGCCGAGAACTTCAACTCGAAAAATGGTTGTCACAAGACTAAAGCAGATTCCAGCGCTTTGCTTGATCCAAAAGATTGCGATCGTAAAACATGCTGATCAAACAGAAATCTGAAGATCTGAAGATTTACAAAATCTGAAAATAAACGACTATCATAGCAATGTCTGAATTATACAGCTTGTTCGTTTTATATCGTTCCATCTTAATGTTCCTATTTGATTATATCCACACATAACAACTTCATTATATTTATATACTAGAAGACTGTTGCCCGAATAAGATTGGGAACATACTTTTGTATGGATGTTAAGAATCTCGCTTTTGCTGTCACGTGGGTTCGGGTTCAGTACGTCTGCACGGCACATTGGACATATGTTTTTTTACTATAACACCGGGTTGACTAATGTCTTGTGTGTGAATTTGGTAGATAGGAACTGTGTGAAAATCTGTTGTATATGCGTGTGTGTGTGTGTGTGTGTGTGAGAGAGAGAGAGAGAGAGAGAGAGAGAGAGAGAGAGAGAGAGAGAGACAAAGTATAAATAATGGTCATTACATATTGTTCTTTATTGTAGGAAATTTGACTTACAGCTGTTTCTAGTAGTTATTAGATGTTCATTATTGATAGGCTTATATTTTTAGACCGAATGTAGTTTTCTGGTGTTATATTTATTTTTCCTGAAGATGTGTGTAGGAATTTTGATTTATTAAGTCTCTTAATGAATTCTTTATACTGAAATATATATTGAAGAAGAAAAATATGTTCAT
>NC_069007.1:7363106-7363808 GCF_001194135.2 Octopus bimaculoides
ATGGTTCGTATGTGTATATTGCATATGTATGTGTGCTCCTGTGCATTTATGCGTGTGGATGTGTGTATGTGTGCGTATTTATATATATATATATATATATATATATATATATATATATATGTGTGTGTGTGTGTGTGTGTGTGTGTTTGTATGTATGTGTGCGTGTAAATATATACATAGATACGTATATATGCATGTGCATACACAGGAATACATATATATATTATACATATATATATGCATACATGTATATATATATATAACACGTTCACACATTTACGTGTGCATGTATGTTAAGTGGGTGAATATATGAGAGGTGTGTGTTAGTCTTGTTTCTATATTTAACGAGTGTCCGCTATATCTTTCTGTGTGCTTGTCTGCATGTTTGGTTATGCGTCTATTGGTACGTGTACGTGTGTGTTTGTGTGTGTGTGTGTCTGTGATCATGTGTATGTACATATGTATGTATTTATGTATATATGTATATGAGAAAATATATATATATATGTATATGTGAATAATATATATATGTATATGTGAATATATACCGGAGTAAGCACATGCAATGTGCAACAAGGTGGAAAAAAGAGTACTCAAATACCAGAGGTAGAGTAATATGCTTTATTTAAAAGCAGCAGAAATATAACAAAAAAACCGTTACTCTGAGTTTCACGTTCCCGTTCATCGGACAGTTTTATATAT
>NC_069007.1:7364258-7366380 GCF_001194135.2 Octopus bimaculoides
TTCAAAGATTTTGCCTCTTTTCTTATCGTTCGTCATCCCTGGGGCTTCAGATTTGATTTGAGCTAAAGTCTTGTCCTTATTATGTACAATCGTTAATACAGTTGTCCGACTCATCCCAAAAGATCGTGCGATTGCTCCCATTTTTTCACCCTTTTCATGGTATTTTATCACAACCAGTTTATCTACCAGCATTATAGCATGACACTTATCATTTTCACTATGAATTTTCTTAGGAGCCATGGCGACAAAAAATAATGTCACAAATGAATGAAAATGAGCAGGTAGCCGATAAACAGACGTAAACAAATCTGAATTCAAAACAATCGCGGGAATCAGGAGTGACAACGACGCATAACGGTAGATATTGGAACTACAGTGTAATATGATCCCCGAAAGACAGCTGATTTCATGATTCCGTTCGCTAAGCTACACTACTTTATGGTGTGTATCTCAACATTTACTGTACATATTTTAATATGATTTTATATGCTTTCAGTCTTATTTATTGTACAGTAACACGATTTTATGTGCTTTTAATGGTTTTCTAGTGATTTTACGATTCCAGTATTAGTGGCAGACAGACGTAAAGTCGAGTAAAATGACTTAACTTGATTTTTATTTTTCCATATGTTATTTTTGAAAACTGACATATAATCGAGAACGACTTAAACCGAAACTTCTTGCCACAAAATTAGAAACCATAAATAAAGTGTAATCCTAGCCTAATAAGATCATCCAGAAATCCGATCAAAGTATATCAATCACCACAAACTATGAACTCAAAAACAAGCTCACCCTTACAAAAATGGAGTCCAACTCAGAATACAGAAAATCTAAGACAAACAAGATTCACAGGCAACGAACGCATCATACATTGTAATCTTCAGCTGCATTGTGGATATCACTATGGTTTCGACACCATAGTGAGTAGTACTATTTAATCCAGTAATGTCAACAGTGTTAAGGTCATAAATGCTGCCTGGGAATCAATATATATACATATGTGTGTATGTGTGCGTGTGTATAACTTCAGTATAATAGTATAATGGTAACATGTCTGTCCAAGTTACTGTGAGTACGTTATTTGTGTCGCTTTGGCCATTTTTCCACCTTTTCGATCCAAGAGTGTTTCTTTTAAATCTATGTATTTCGATCTGGATTCGAATCTGCAGTGTATGCATTCGTTAATGATTGTTGCATGGATGTATCTGATCCGTTTTATGGAAGATGTTTTTGCGAAAGCTATCAAATTCGCATTTTCCTTTCGATTTGTATGATCCAATGAAACCCGCCTCTGACGCTTTTTCTTCACATTTTGTTTTGTGAAGGGTTTTCATTTTATCGAAAACTGGGTCTAGTATTTTGGTTAATAAAGCCCAGCTCAAGTTTTGTGGGTTCAATCAGCGTAGCATTCACTGTATTTTTAACATTCGCTGTATTTTTAACATTCGCTGTATTTTTAACATTCACTTCGTGGTCTTTGAGTGTAATGTATGCGTTTTTCTTGGCTAAGAATATCTATGTATGATTCAAGTAAACATAAAGTGATGTTTTATCCACATATTTACTTTGTGGATGACTTTGGTTTTTCAATAACTGACTTTTATATTTTTGCTTGATAAAGTCTAACTCACTTTTTGCAGATTTTATTAGCGTAGCTTTCGCCGTGTTGTTTGCTTTTGTTGCATATGAATGTAATGCATTTTTGCATTCGCTTTTATTAATAATATCTATTTATGCACAGCATATGACGGGCTTTCGAAAGCACAACTACGCAAATCAGGTTATCCAGCACGTTGCTAGACTAATTTATGACTATATAACAGTTGATATATGTTATTGAGAGAGGAAAAAAGTCGATTACGTCTTATCTGAGAATCGATCCTCCTGGAAACTCCTTCCACTTTTTCTAACCCAAGGCAGCCTAGTGGTTAGGGCGTTGCGCCCACAATTACGAGATCATTGGTTCGATTCCCAGACCGAGCGGTGCGTTGTGTCCTTGAGCAAAACAATTCATTTTACGTAGTTTTAGTCCGCTCGGCAGCAAATGGGTAACCCTTGACGGACTTGACTTCCGATGAAGGGAAGACATTCGAAAGCTAAAGAAAAAATGCAAAGCGCA
>NC_069007.1:7366765-7368019 GCF_001194135.2 Octopus bimaculoides
CATATGTGTGTGTATAGGCGCAAGAGTGACTGTGTGATAAGAAGCTTGCTTCCCAACCACATAGTTCCGGGTTCAGTCCCACTGCGTGTCACCTTGGGCAAGTGTCTTCTACTATAGCCTCGGGCTGACCAAAGCCTTGTGAATGGATTTGGTTGACGGAAACTGAAAGAATCCCGTTGTATATATATGTGTGTGTGTGTGTGTGTGTGTGTGTGTGTGTGTATTTGTGTCGGTGCTTGTCTCTCACCGCCGATTGACAACCGGTGTTGGTGGGTTTACGTCTCTGTAACTTAGCAATTCGGCAAACAGAAACTGATGAAATAAGTATCAGGCTTCAAAATGGGGTCGTTTCGCACGATTAAAATTCTTCAGGGCGTTGCTCCAGCATGGCTGCAGTCTAGTAGATGGAACAAGTAAAAGAATACACACATACACAAACACACACACACATATAGAGAACCAGGCAGACAAACAGACATGTAGATAGAGAGATAGAGAGATAGATAGACAGACAGGCAGACAGACGGACCGAATAGATAAGATAAGGAAACTGTGTGTGTTTACATATATAGATTCGCTCCAATACAACCGCCATAAGGGAACATATTCTAGAAACTTCCTTCCAATCCACTTGAGAAAGTTGAAACGGAGAAAGAAAATATAACCAAAAAAAGTGCGTCTGATCCCTTCGGGGTTTGAACATAAGGAATACGAAACATCGAAATACCACGGTAACAGCAAAGATGGTAACCGGAATGAATATTGAGTAGAAGGGTAAACGAAAGAATAGTAACTATTCTCGAAAAAATAGAGGAAAAATTGGGGTTAGTTTTGTGAAATTGTCTGCTAGAAGAATAGTAAGGTAGTGGGTTAATGTTATCGTCTGCTTCGTCTCATGAAATTTTTGATTCTCTTGAAAAATGATAATAATAATAATAAATAAGTCAGAGAATGCAGACATCTGCTAATATTACTATGTTATTGTAATGGTTAGAGTACATAGTGGTGGCGGTGGTAATGGTGGTGATGGCGGTGGTAGTGGGAGATAACAGGAGACACATTTAGAAACTAAGAAGACGAAACAGAAAGATGGGTGCGTGTGCGCTTCCAAAATCTGTCTGTCTGTGTGTCAGTCTCTCTTTCTCTATATCTCTCTCACTTTCTATTCATCTATTTACCTATTTATTTAACTATCTTTCTCCATTCCTCTGTCTCACACACACACACACACACACACACACACACACACACACA
>NC_069007.1:7369743-7372370 GCF_001194135.2 Octopus bimaculoides
ATCAATTTTGCATCTGAAAAATGCACTAGGGTTTATTTTCGGGGGATGTCTTATATTTTTGCGGAAAAAAATCCAAGAAAGACAAAAAAGTCTCGTGTCCTTGTGTAAAAGGAAAAAATTGTAAAAAGGAAACCCATGTTTTTAGTTATCAAAAGTTCATTTATTTCCATATTGTTTCTTTAGTCAAGTAACTCTTGCACTTTCATAACCCATTGAGGCAACTTAGATTGACGAGGCGCCTGTCTGTTCGACTGTTGTTTTAGATCCTTGGTCCATAAATACTGCAGTCTCATCCGCAGCAATTACATTGGAGACATTATATTAAGAAAAGTCGATGCTATCAACGAAGGTCTTGAATGCAAGTGTACGTTGAATCACTTCAGCATCCTCCAGCTTCAACAGTGTTGTCAGTCTTCTTAGAGAGAGTTCATATCGCCGAAGGAAGTTATCCAACCAATGAGGTGATGCTTTGAATATCTCTGGGGGTATATCCAACTGTGGTACCATTGCAAGAGCAAATTATTGAATATCAATTGCAAGAGACCTAGAGGTGCGTCACAATGCGGAATCCGGTTTACATTACACACACACACACACAGAGGAGTGCCGCGTTTTTGGCAGTATATCCACACAGATCAGAAGCACATCAGAGTGACGACATCAAAGATGATTTTGGATGGCTTTGCAGCGGGGAAGGCTAATTTTATGGCTCGTTTAGCCGCCATGGACAAAACTTGGGTTCGTCGTTGATTTCCAGATCCAGCAGCAATGGAGTGGTGCCGCAGCGGTTCACCGCGTCATACGAAGCTTCGGGCTCAGAAGCCTGCTGGAAAGATACTGGCTTCAATGTTCTGAGACAAAAACAGAGTACTCCTCATAAAATATCGGGGTAAGAGTCGCACCATCAACGCAAAATGCTACATTTCTCTGTTGGACGAACTGCATGAAGCTTTGAAGCGGAAACACCATGGAAAGCTGAGCTGTGGTGTCCTGTTTTTGCAGGACAATGCACCAGCACACACTGCACATGAAACTCTGTGGAAAATACAACGCCACTTTGATATCGAATTGATAGACCACCTACCTTACTCTTCTGATTTGGTTCTCTCCGACTATCACCTCTTTCACAACTGAAGAAACATCTGAAGGGGACGAAATTTTACTCCGTTTCGAAAGTGATCGCTGCTACTGAGACCTGGTTTGAAACCCAACCTTCCGAATTCTTTTTACAGAGCTTAGAAAACTGAAGGGCTGCTACAATAAGTGTGTTAATCGGAGATGGGAATATGTTGTATAAAATCATGATTAACTGATTATCTTGTATTTTCTTCCGCCCAAAGCTCGAAACTTTTTCAGCACCCCCTCGTATATGCACAAGTATCAGGCTGAGTAAAAAGTAAGCAACCTTTTGAAACATGAAATTCATCACCATATATTTTAACAATGTGGAAATTTTATTCATCAAAGTAAGTACCATTACAATCAACACAGTTTTGCCAATGAGTTACAAGTTTGTTTATTCCAGTAACATAAAAATCTGGAGTTCTGGAACTGATGAACTCTTTGAATGCACTTTCAGCATCGGTTTGATTTTTGAACTCCTTCTCTCGCATCAAGTGGTAGTCGGTAGAAGAAAGGTCTGGGGAATAAGCTGGGTGGGGAAAAACTTCGTAACCAAGTTCCCTCAACTTCTCGAGTGTCATTAGGGAAACGTGTGGTTGAGCATTGTCATGAAGAATGATTGGCCCTCTTCTTTTGACCAGTCTGGAATGCAGGAGTAGCAGATTTTCGTTCATTTTGGCAATTTCATGGCAATATGTTTCTGCAGTAATGGTTTTTCCGGGTTTGAAGACGTTATAGTGGATGAGTCCAGCAGTACACCATTAAACAATCACCATAACCTTCATTTTGAAGAGCTCGGGTTTAGGGAAGGTTTCCGGTGCTTCATTTTGGTCCAACCACTGCGAAAAGCGTTTTTTTCTTTTTTTTTATCATTGTACAGAATCCACTTTTCATCGCAAGTTACAATAAGGTCGAGAAATGGATCGGTCTGGTTACGGAGAAGAAGCAACGAGCAAATTTCATATCTGCGCATTTTCTGATTTTTCATTCAAATTGTGTGGAACCCATTTGTCGAGCTTTTCTGATTTTCCGATCGCATGCAAATGGTTGCAGGCAGTTTTCTGGCTAACTTGAAGTTCTTTTACTAGTTCTCGAGTAGTTTTACGTGGGTCTTTCTCAATGACGGTCTTTAATTGACCGTCATCAATGACAGGTGGACCTTCACTACGCAGGCTGAGGTCTCCACTGCGAAAGCGTTTAAACCATTTTCGAGCTGACCACTCACTGGTCATTTCGTCACCAAACGTGTAGTTGATATCGCGAGCAGTTTCAGCTGCTTTACGTCCTTTTTTGAAGTTGAATAGCAAAATTGCCAGAATATCGCGCTTTGACAGTTCCATTTCAGATGATTGCAACAACGGTGGAAAAATACCGATATTAATTTATTGATGCATATGGGCAAGTCTATGTCTCTATTATCAGACATTTGCAAAAAAATGTTTTAAAAATTTCAAAACTCTGCAAAAAACCGGTACAAATTCTTTATGGTTCAAAACGTAGCTTAC
>NC_069007.1:7373822-7374389 GCF_001194135.2 Octopus bimaculoides
CCTCTTTCTTCCTCTCTCTCTTTCTCTCTGTCTGTCTGTACACACACACACACACACACACACACACACACACACACACACACACACACACACATATACACACGTGCGCGTGCACTCTACTATATATATGTAGGTATGTATGCTAGTCGGGGGTTTGCGCGTGTGTACTTGCACCTTTATAAAAAGGAAGGCACACTTCATGCAGGGCTGAAAACGTTGAAATGAACGGCGACAGGGGACAGACAGACAGCCAGACAGACAAATATAGAGAGGGGGAGTGGGAAGAGAGAAGGTTGAAGGGAAGGTAGAGAGACAGATAGAGAGAGAGAGAGATAAGAGAGGGTGCTAAGATAGACGTATATGTATATATACATATATATATACATATATATATATATATATATATAGATAGATAGATAGATAGATAGATAGATAGATAGATAGATAGATAGATAGATAGATAGATAGACAAACACACAGTAAGTTAGATGATAAATAGATAGACAGACAGATAGATAGATAGATAGATAGATGGATGGATAGATAGATAGATAGATAGATAGATAG
>NC_069007.1:7375125-7377794 GCF_001194135.2 Octopus bimaculoides
GGAGTGGGAAGAGAGAAGGTTGAAGGGAAGGTAGAGAGACAGATAGAGAGAGAGAGAGATAAGAGAGGGTGCTAAGATAGACGTATATGTATATATACATATATATATACATATATATATATATATATATAAAATCAAAATAAGCAAAACCATACAAACCTGGAACTATGTTTAGAGGAATATTACCAGATTTTTACATCTAAAGGTAACGTAATAAATTCTAGGCAGGAATAAGCTTCAAGATGCTTCCACATGAGGAAATTCACATTTGACCAGTATAAATGAATAATAAACATTTAAACAACAGAATGTTTTGAAATAATGGACTATAAGTGAGTATCCAATCAAAACCTGACGTGAATATTGTTCCCGTCTAACTTCAACGAACTTAACATCGTGCAACGTAGAGTAGATAAGCGAAAAACTTTAAACAGCTAAATTGAAGGATATTGAGTAGAAACCCTGAAGAAACTGCACCTGTATTATAGTAGGCCTGAAATTGCAACGGTTACTTATCGGTGCAGTTGAAACATGTGTAGGTTTATGTAAAGCTGTATATATATATAACTGTATAATATTATATCATAATAATATATATTCTCCGATTTGAAGCGACAATTTTTAAGTACAAACAAATGGCCGAAAAATGATGAGCTAACCCCAACCAGAATCGAACCCACAAATCAATGCTAACACGGCTCTTTGCACATCCGATTGGGCCAAATGCTCACCATTCTTTTTCAGCTAGAGACCTCAAAAGACAACAAGTTAGATGTTCGTGTTGGTGCTATGACTAGGGTGCCATATATTTGGCTTTATACATAGTGTTGTTCTAGAGAATGTTTAAGAAACCATAAAAAATTATGTTTGTTTTAAAATTTGAGATCACATAGACAGTATTTTACGTAGGATATGAGGTTTCCTGGTATCTGAGCTAGGTAACAATCAGCCCTTTTTGCTATCATTCCTAGGGTACCTATGACAAAAGATATTGTTTTAGTCTTCAGGTTCCACATTTTACTAATTTCTATTTCAAGATCTTTATATTTGCTCAGTTTTTGGTAGGTCTTGACAGATACGTTTACATCGATTGGGACAGTCATATCAATGAGGAGGCATGATTTTTGTCTGAAGTCTTTCAATATAATGTCTGGCCTATTTGCATCTATCTTTCTGTCAGTTTGAACGGTGAAGTTCCAGAGGAGTGAGATGTGATCATTTTCAAGCACTGGAGGTGGTTTGTGTTCCCACCAGTTTTTATCATGGGGCAAGTCCAGGTTTTTGCAAATAACCCAGTGAATATATTGTGTAACTCTATCATGCCTGTTGAGATACTCTGTAGGCGTAAGAAGACTGCACATGGAAAAAACATGATCAATGGTTTCATTTTGTTCTTGACATACACGACGCATTAGGGAGCTGCCGTTCTTTAATATGTTGGCCTGGTAGTTTCTTGTATGTAAGCATTGATCTTGGGATGTTATGATAAACCCTTCTGTTTCTGATTTTAAGCCAGAAGCCATTAGCCATTGACGGGTAAGGGCTTTGTCAACATCAGCGTTATTCGCTCTCTTTGGGTATTTGCCATTGAGAGGTTTTCTTGCCATTTATCCGTAAGAATATCTAAGGCAGCAGTTTTAGCACGGGTTTTCATACGCTTGGCTTTTTCTGCGCTTGTTTCTCGTACGTCAAATTCTGGAATTTGTATTTGGAATAAATATTATCATTATTATTGTTGTTGCTGTTGTTGTTGTTATTTGCAGGATCTAGTACAGCCAAAGTATATTAATAATGAGGACACCTTAGTAGAGTCAAGGACAGCATACCTGTGCATTAACAGTGTGTACGAACACTCACGTGTTTACTAGAGTATATACGGATTTGTCCTTCCGGTTACGCAGACATCTACAAGTTCATACCAAATACACTCCATGTATATGTAAAATCACACCAAGCGTATATTCCAGCATGCAGTCCACGGTCCACTGGAGGCTCAAGATCCAAAGCAAGGGAGGTTCCGAATGTGGTATTTTTTTTTTTTTTTAATGAACGTATAACGTTTTCTTCGGGTGAATTAAAATCAAAATTGAAATTAAGTTTAACATTTACGATTTTTCTCAAAGAGAGTTTAGAATGCATTTTGACTCTCTGTACGAAGGGTTTTTTTTAATGATGTAATTAATGAGTTTATCAATATAAACAAGTCTGAAACAGGTGTAGTGAACCTCAGTTCATTTCTGTTATGATGTATACGTATGTATGTATATAATATGTATGTATGTGTATATACCTACCTACCTACCTACCTACCTACCTACCTATATACACACATACATACATACTCTTTTACTTGTTTCAGTCATTTGACTGCGGCCATGCTGGAGCACCGCCTTTAGTCGAGCAAATCGACCCCAGAAGCCTAGTACTTATACTATCGGTCTGTTTAGCCGAACCGCCCAAGTTACAGGGACGTAAACACACCAGCATCGGTTGTCAAGCGATGTTGGGGACACACACACAGATACACAAACATATGCACACACATACATACATACATACATATATATATATATATATATATATATATATATATAGTTTTAGGGAAAATAAACAATTTTCAAGAACTCATCGATGAAAATCCACTATCACATATAGAAAAATTAATAATT
>NC_069007.1:7380888-7381295 GCF_001194135.2 Octopus bimaculoides
TGTGGGTTCAAAGAAGGAGTGCTATGATAGTATCAGAGTGTTAATTGGTTGGGTGTCCTGACATTGACATATATATATATGTAGTGAAACTACCTACCGCCATTAGATACAAAACTACTATCGCCATTCTTCTCATTTAAATATAAACACACGCGAGCGTAGCAGAGAACCCATTCCTTGTCATCACGTGACTGATTATTATTCGAAGCGGCAACTTCTTCGAACCGTTCCCGCCAGAACGCAAACTGACCAATCACGGCCCCTAATAAGGTCACGTGATAGAGTATTAAACTGAAGCCTTCGGGAGCCGATAGTTTGTTATAATTAGCTTTAACTCGGCGGCCAAATTTGTCTCGGTTCAGTTTCTCTTAGAGATTGTTCCGTGTACCACACGACAGCAGCAGCAA
>NC_069007.1:7383755-7388016 GCF_001194135.2 Octopus bimaculoides
ATATATATATATATATATATATATATATACACACAAAAGGCTTCTTTTCAGTTTCCATCTACCAAATCCCCTCATGAAGGTTTGGTCAGCTCAAGGCTATAGTAGAAGACACTTACTTGAGGTGCCATGCAGTGGGACTGAACCCGGAACCATGTGGTTGGTAAGCAAGCTACTTACCACAGCCATTCCTACACCTATATATGTATCACCCATATATATATATATATAAGTGTGTGTATAGTCATGTATATATCTATGTGTGTACCTTTGTGTTTGTGTTTGTCTCCACCATCACCACTTGACAACCGGTGTTGGTGTGTTTATGTCCCTGTAGCATAGTCAACTTTTGAACTGGATGTTCTATTAGAACAAACTATACTGCAGCAGTTACCATGAGAGAACTCTCATGTTGGTGTTTTGGTGCAAAATGCACTCTTGTTTATATCACTAGCGGGGATTCATGCTAACTGAACTTCAATGTTCAAGTGAGAATAAATATTTCCTCTTGGTATTAATACTGGCTCTGTCACTAATATATATATTTTGAACTGTACTCAAAGACAGTCAAAAACTGCCATAAGATTCCACAAGAACGTAAACCAACCACTGCTGCTGATGCTACCATTACCAAGCTTTGTGAGATTGGTGTCTCTACATCCTGACCTAAGACAGACAACTGCAGAGTATATATATAAATAGCAGAAAAAACATTTCACTGTCACAGATTCACCAGCTTCCTTACCCCTTTTGATACCATTCTGTCTGAGACTGTTCCTGGCTCTGTAGTTCAAAAGTCTTGAAATGTTTCCAAAAGTTCTGAATTGAAATCTTCACCAAAACGTTTTCTTAATTTATGTTCCTAACACTAGCTTAACTCTTTAGCATTCAAAATGGCAATATTCAGCCCAGATATTCTCCCTGTTTTATGTTTAAACTGGCCGGATCTGGCTTCTTATACCTACCCTATAGTGTCACTCTAAAAATAAATAATCAATCATCAAAATCTTAGAGTTATAAGATAATGCATTAATTCAAAACGATATGAATAAATATTCATTACATTTGACAAATTAATCTCAATGCTAACAGGCTAATAATAACAAAGCTATTTTACTAGATTCTTCATTATCATCATCATCATCATTTAACGTCTGGTTCCCATGCTGGCATGAGTTTGACGGTTTGACAGGAACTGGCTTGCTGGGGAGCTGTTCAGACTCCAGTTGTCTATGTTTTGCCACGGTTTCTACGGCTAGATGCCCTTCCTGATGCCAACCACTCCATAGAGTGCACTGGGAACCTTTATGTGCCACCTGTATGGATGCATTTACACATCACCAGTATCAGTGCCATTTATGTGGCACTGGCCACTGTAAAGGACAAGCCTGTATGTATGGATGAGAACAATTTTACTTAGTGTTATATGGACTGTTAGATATGTAATTCGTCTGACGTTCCGTGTGTCATGTGGTTCGTTGTTTCATTGTTGTTGTCTTGTGGGACTGTCGTAGTAAAAGGTCATTGATATACATATGGCGGACATGACTTTTGTTTATTCATAACGAACATTGGGTGAGTGCGTTCTTTGTATGTAATTGAACAATAAATGTAATAATTAAATTGTATAACTCGTTATGTTATCTCTGCGAGTCAGTCCGAGGGAAACATAACACTTAGTTTCACACATCTCAAGTACAGCAAATCGCCACAGCTCCCAGTACCTTTTCCTGTGAAGATCTTTTCTCACCACTTTGCCCTATGTCTTCCTGAGTCTACCCCCTTCCACATGTTCCCTCCGCAATTAAAGACAGGCACTTCTTTAAGCAACTGTCCTCATCCATATCACATAACCAAACCAGCACAGTCTTCTCTCTGTCACACATCCTCTGATATCACTTATACTCAGTTTTCCTCTCAAATCATGTGTACTCTGCTGTGTGTGCATACTCTCGAGTATCAAATACACAATCTCATATTCAAAATTAATCGAGGTTAACTCAGAGTAACAGAAATATGGTAACGAAAGGGTTAAACTATCCTTGTGTAACTAAGCCTGTTTTTGATAAGGCTAGGAAGAAAACCAGTCTTTCTCATGATAAAAGCTATTGCTGATGTCATTGGAGAACATGCAACGAAAAAAGAGAAAAAAATGTGGGGAATATGTTTTGAATATCAATCAATATCTACCTGTATACTGTTGTTGTTACCTTGAAGGAACACCTGAAAGAGAATTGCAAAGCATGCAGTAATAGATAACCCATCATGAGCAACTCAGGTGGATAAAGACCACCAGGGGTCATAAGTGGGGCCCATATGACCCCTGGTGGTGGTGGTGGTGGTGGTGGAGGCATGTAAGATTTTGTTGTTAAAAGCTTATGAGCAATAAATTGGTTATACTTCTTCAATAAAGAAAATATTTTTAGAATTTTTTTTTATACAATTCCTAAAAAATTTAATTTGGAAATAATAGCTTTTATCTTTCATTTTTTTTTCACTTGTTTCAGTCATTAAACAGTGGCCATGTTGGAGCACTGCTTTGAAGAATTTTAGTTGAATGAACCGACCCCAATACATTTAAAAAGGTTTTAAGCCTGATACTTATTCTATTGGTCTTTTTTGCCAAACTACTAAGTTATGGGGGACATAAACATACTAACATACTAAATGCGTCCAATTATTTTTTTTCAGCGTGTTAACAATTCTGCCAGCTCATCACCTTAGCAGATGAGGGGGGGGGGATAAAATCAGTTGCAAATTTTGGTACAAGACCAGCGAGTTCGAGGGAGGGGATAAGTCTATTACATCGACCAGTATTCAACTGGTACTTATTTTACCTCGAAAAGAAAGGGAAAGCTGACATCAGTGGAGTTCGAACTTAGGACGTAAAGACGGACGAAATGCCGCTAAGCATTTTCCTGCGTAGTAATGGTTCAGCCGGCTCACCACCTTTGTATAGGACGATATTGTTTCCAAATATTGGCACAAGGCCAGCAATTTCGGGGGAGGGTTTAAATCGATAACATTGACTCCAAAACTCGGTTGCTACTTATTTTATTGACCCCGAAAGGATCAAAAGCAAAGCTGGCCTCGGCGGAATTTGAACTCAGAACGTGAAGCGGGATGTAACGTCACTAAGGATCTTCCCCGGCGTGCTAATGATTCTGCCAGCGCGCTGCCTTAACCGATAATAATATTAACATGTAGTAAAGTGGTGAGCTGGCAGAAGCGTTAGCACGCCGGGCGAAATGCTTTGCGGTATTTCGTCTGTCTTTCTGTTCTGAGTTCAAATTCTGCAGTGGTCGACTTTGCTTTCATCCTTTCGGGGTCGGTAAATTAAGTACCAGTTACGCACTGGGGTCGATGTAATCGACTTAATCCCTTTGTCTGTCCTTGTTTGTCCCCTCTATGTTTAGCCCCTTATGGGCAATAAAGAAATAAGAAACGTTAGCACGCCGGGCGAAATGCTTAGCGGTATTTCGTCTGTCTTTACGTTTCGAGTTCAAATTCCGCCGTGGTCGACTTTGCCTTTTATCCTTTCTGGGTCGAAAAATTAAGTACCAGTTTACCAGTTGCGTACTGGTGTCGATCTAATCGACTACCCCCGCCTCCCCCCAAAATTTCGGGCCTTATGCCTGGAGTAGAAAAAAATATTAACATGTAGTACAGCCCCTTTTGGATTTGCGACCATCACATATAATATTAAATCTTGAGGATTTTGAAAATCCTATCGCAAGAGACAGGTACAATATATATATACAAAGAACAAATGAAATTACGAAGGCCTTTAATTCTCTGGCTGCAACTATTAGTATCGATTTTGTCACTGATCTATGGAGGACAAAACACGTATAATCAGCAGCTGCCTCCAAAAAAGTTGCTGAAGTAAAAATATCTCACAGTGGTTTGATGTAGGTAAAATACTATACAATGACAGCCATCACGAAGACAGCTCCGAGATAAACAACTGCTATAGAATACCTACCTACCTACCTACCTACCTACCTACATGCCTATCTACCTATCAACACAAGGAACATATCCTGTGGAACATTCCCGACAAAACTGGCATCAAGTGCAAACAAAATAGACCTGACATAGTTATTTGGGACAAAGTCGTAGAGGTTAAGTTCATGTGAGAACGTCTGTATATCTATCAATACATATCCACATAAATACACAGACACATACACATATACATACATGCACATACACATATTAATATATATATATATATATATATATATATATATATATATATATA
>NC_069007.1:7388819-7389873 GCF_001194135.2 Octopus bimaculoides
ATATATATATATATATTCATACACACATATATAGGTACATGCATGCATACATAATATAATACACTGCCTAAATACCAATCTTGAGAAATTAGGCTTCTCAAAACCAGAAAGAAGAAAGCTAATTCAAAGACTACAGATCTAATCCATCACTTGAACTGTAAAAATCTGTAAAACTTTCCAGTTTATCATTTAAGTATGTATGAGTATGTCTAGATATGCAACTATACGCATGAGAAGACATTCATCTGCACGTATACATACGTAAATACACTGTCGATGTTGAAATTCCAATGAAGGTGCTTTGGATCTAGATTAGAAACCGGCACTTTCTGTCTATTGGCAAGAAATCTTGAAATGAAACTGAATAATGGCCTACATACATAGATAGCGGCTGCTTTCTCATATACGAGCAGAGCCATTGCTAGAGAGAACAGTTAGAATGAGTCATTGATAATGCAATGTGAAGCCCTTATCTGACACTTGAGCCCTGCCAAAGGTTTGCACACTCCATTGCATAATGTACAGTTGTGCTGACTGGCAGGCAGAAGGAACAGATTGCATTCACACAATTTATACATATATATATATAACATCCATGCTTTAGACCAGTATTTCTCAACCATTTTTTTTTTAACCTACAAACCCCTTTGATTACTATTTTACCCTGGTGGACCTACATAGCCATTCGGTGTTTAAAAACTCCCTATTTCGTTTTTCACCAATTCATTTAGGTTTTTAATTGCACTCTCTGAGAGAGCATTTTTCATTGGCAGCAAACTTAGCATTTGTTTTACTCTTTTAACCTGTTACTTGTTTCAGTCATTTGACTGTGGCCATGCTGGAGCACCACCTTTAGTCGAAGAAATCGACCCCAGGACTTATTCTTTGGAAGCCTAGTACTTATTCTATCGGTCTCTTTTGCCGAACCACTAAGTTATGGGGACGTAAACACATCAGCATCAGTTGTCAAGCGATGTTGGGGGGACAAACAGAGACACACAAACATAAACACATACATACACATATATAGGATGGGATTCTTTTAGTTTCCGTC
>NC_069007.1:7390387-7391570 GCF_001194135.2 Octopus bimaculoides
ATATATATATATAAATGTGTTTTTACATATACACTCACATATTGTCATTCAGGGCTCCAGAGACGGAAGAGCAGAAGAAGCAGAGAAAATCAGAGAATGAGGACATGAAGTTAAACAAGACATCATCATCATCGTCATCGTCATCATCATCGTCATCGTCATCATCCACAACAACATTGTAAATGGTAAAATGGAATGAAGGCAAGAAACACATAAACATAGAAATGATGGTGATGATGATGATGATGATACTACTGTTAATAATGATAATAGTAATGTTCGCAATAATAACAGAAATTATCTAACAAAAAAAAAAAAAAAAAGCCATCAAGAATCGAAACCCTTCAAAGAAAACGAAATAAAGGAGAGGAAATGTGTAGAGTTGGAATAAGATTTAGGTTAGTGGAGGTGGGTGTGAGAGAGAAGGAGAGAGATTGGGGAAGGGTGGGGTAGAGAAAGAAATTTGGAAGGTGAAGGTTAGAATATATATGTATATGTGAAATTCCCTGAAACTGTCAACAAGGTGTATAGGGAGCAGGAGGGAAGGAAAAGAGGATTTGACAAGAGTGATGGTAGGAGGAGGAGGATTTGGTTATATTTTGCTACTCATGATCATAATGATGGCGATGCAATTACGAGGAAGGCATATATTTATATACACATATATAATACATACACATATACAGACATTATATATATATATAAGCATATATATATACATATACATACATATATATATATATATATATATATATATATATATATATATATATATGTATGTATGTATTTATTTGTGGGTTAACAAATTCATATGTATATGTATATATATGTATATATATGTATATATGGATATATATACAGCGCTATTAGCGTTACCAGTAATAACCGCAACAATAGAAAATGTAGCATAGCAGTAGTAGTGGTGGTGATGGTGGTAGTATACTTCTTTTTCTTATGATTACTATTTTTCTTGTGTTGATGTTCCTGCTGTTGTCGCCGATACCTGTTGAGTTTTAGGAGTAGACTAAAGTATACATATATATGGAAGAACACAAGGGTGATTTTGACTCTTATTTCTAGCAATGCTGGAGCTGAATAGCTTCCGCAGTCACATTTGTGACGGCTATACTTCTGCCTTTCGGTTCTAAATTGCGAAAAGCCACCTTAATAATCTTACATTATA
>NC_069007.1:7399177-7400750 GCF_001194135.2 Octopus bimaculoides
TATGATATATATATATATATATATATATATATATATATATATATTATATATATATATATTATTATTATTATTATTATATATAGTTAACTTTAAAGCATGTTTTATTATATATATTGTTATTATTAACAATCATATTTATACATATATATCCGTTGCTTTGATTGTTGATAACTTGTTGATGATTATTATTATTATGGTTATTATTTGCTTTGTTTTATTTATATTTTGTGATTCCAAATATTTTTTTGTTTGTTTCCAAAACGCAGTTTTGCGATTTTGTAAAAAACACAATCATATATATATATATTTATACATATATATAATTAGCTTTCAATTACCAATAGGAATAATTGTAATAATAATAATAGTAATGATCCAGTAGAAAAGTAATAATTGTACTTGGTAATAATCTCCAGCGGTTTACTTTTCCTTTATGTTTAATTTTTGATGTATGTGTTATTTGTGGTCCTTTTTATTTTTATTATCATGCTTTTCAAACAACAGCAGATTCATTGCGTGGAACGAAGAATCGGCAATAAAATCTTTTCCATGAGTTTAGAGTTTTGCCAGTCCATATCCATACTCCAGATGTGATACCCACAATAATTGTCATTAAATATTTGATCATGAACACTGTGAAATCCGGCCAAGGACGCGACGGATCGCCTGTGTGAGGGCACGGGAAAAAATAGGTAACGCACACGCGTGAGTGCCATGAGACCATCCATTGGTCTCGGAAAGATTGTTCGTAAAAAAGACAGGCGATAACAATTGTGGCCGGTACAGTATAGAGAACGGAAAATATGCCGATTCGAACCATCAATTTTTCGAGTTTGTCCGTTTTAGTGCCGTCACTTTTCATAATAGTTCGTATTCGAAACAGAGAAACAAAGCCAGCCAATAAGAATGTTGTTCCGATAATCAAATATACAACGAGGGGTGCTAACACGAAACCTCGTAATGCATCGACGTCGAATATCCCTGTAAAACACACTCCACTAAGAACGTCTCCATCTACTTGACCCATGGCGAGGATGGCTATCGTCTTTATTGCCGGTACAGCCCATGCTGCGAGATGGAAGTACTGAGAATTGGCCTCTATCGCCTCGTGGCCCCATTTCATACCTGCAGCTAGAAACCAGGTGAGTGTGAGAATAACCCACCAAATCGAACTGGCCATGCTGAAAAAATAGAGCATCATGAAGAGAATGGTGCAGCCTTCTTTCTTGGTGCCTTGTGTGATGATAGAAACCATTTTCTCCGGCGCCAGATTAAGGCTGGGTGGATCGAATGGCTTGTTGCAAGCCACGCTGTCTCGCAGGGCAAAACCGACGACGTACGCCAGCGCCACCATGAAGTAACATCCAGATAAGAATATGATGGGACGTTCTGGGTAACGGAATCGGGTCATGTCTATGAGAAAAGTGAGCACTGTAAATAAAGTTGATGCCATACAAATTGCCGAACATATACCAATCCACATTCGGGCGAAATCTCGTTTGTCAGGGGTGAAGAACATATCATTGCAAGGAGCTCCACAGTCGCGGTCTAAATAGTTTCCTACTTTCAGACG
>NC_069007.1:7400963-7402882 GCF_001194135.2 Octopus bimaculoides
GTTGTGGTGATCTGTTGGACGGAAGGTTTTCATTTTGGTAGCTGGAGACGGAGTAGGATCTGTAATGTTCTCACCCACACATAAACCCGATCTCGGAAATTTTTCACATCTTAGAGATTCGGGCCATTCAAAGCCGAATCTATTCATAAGTTTTTCGCAGCCTTCCCGGGCCTGTTGACACATCTGTTGACAAGGTGGGATGGCGTGGTCTAACATAGTACATACTGGCGCGTACATGGAGCAGAGGAAAAATCGCAGATAAGGACTGCATTCTACTTTGACTAGCGGAAAAAATTGGTGAACTTCCAGGCCGGCATCGTCCTGTTTCTGGTGGTTCAGGATGTTAGGTAAGATGGTCATGTTGTATTGGATACCTTTACATAAAGGTATCGTTATTGGTTCACACCTGTCGTGAGTAGGAAACGCTTGAGGGTTATTTGCTCGACGGCTACTAAACGACTGAGCAGCAGACAGTATTCCGCCATTGTAGTGAAGAGATAGCAAGAAACTACAGACATACGCAATACCAATCACAAAATTCTTTCCTATTTGGTAAAACATCGTTGCAAATTAATATTATTGTTGTTATTATGAATATTTTTTTTATGTGGGTTGTTGTTGTGTGTTAATCCAAAAGATTTTTTTTTTGAGAGTAAAACAAAAAATAAAAATAAAATTTTTAAAATGAAATATTTTGAAAGTGAATAAAGTTTATACAGAAATGATTGTTGTTCTTGTTTTATGGTAATATGGTGGTGGTGGTGGTGGTGGTGATGATGTGATGATTGCGTATTTTCATAATGTAACAAGGACTAGATAAACGGTATACCTTTCTCTCTATGTGCATATACATACACACATATTATATATACATATATATATATATATATATACACACACGTAAAATGTATATATATATTATATATACTTCAAAATATATATTAATCCATTCGTGAAAAAAGTAGGAGGCTGGGTATAATTTTTCCTTTCTCTGTTAATTCCGTTCTCTGTTTAATTCTGTTAAATCCTGGTTTCTTCAGATATTTTAAATGTTTGTTCTTTACTGAAAGAAAGGAAGAAAAAAAGCATTATTAGTATTATTAATATACTAATATTCTTCTTAGTATTACCATAATTTTGTTAGTATTTCTGATTTTCAAGTAAATCACACCTCTCCCATGTATATCTATGTATGAAAAAAGAGTTCTGTAGTTCGCTTGAAGCGTTATTTGTTTGAACTGTATTCTTCTGAAGAGGGGCCACTACGCTCGAAATATAAAGGTTTCTTAAAACCTGATTGTTTAGAAGCTTCCCTTATTTCTCTCTCAATCACAAGGTTTAGGGTTCAATCCCACTACGTAGCATCTTTTACTTCTACTATGGTCTCGGGCCGGCTAAAGCTTTATGAGTGGATTTGGTAGACGAAAACTGGAAGAAGCCTGTTCTGTATATGCATATGTGTATGTATATATATATATGTATGTGTGTGTGTGTATGTGTATATATATGTATACGAGTGTGTGTGTGTATATATATATATATGTATGTATATAGCCGTGTGTCTTTGTCTGTTTGTCCCTCACCACCGCTTACAACCGGCCTTGGTTTGTTTACGTCCCTGTAAATTAGCGGTTCGGCAAGAGACCGATAGAATAAGTACCAGGTTTTATAATCATAAGTACTGGAGTCGTTATATTCGATTAAAAACTTCTTCAAGGCGGTGCCCCAGCATGATCGCAGTCCAATTAGTTAAACAAGTAAAAGATTAAGATGTGTGTGTGCTTGTGCAGTGTGTGTGTGCGTGTGTGTGGTGTGTGTGCGTGGTGTGATGTGTGTTTGTGTGGTGTGTGTGTGTTTGTGTGGTGTGTGTTTGTGGTTTGTGTGTCCGTGTGTGTGGTGCATGTTTGTGGTGTGTGTGT
>NC_069007.1:7403521-7406021 GCF_001194135.2 Octopus bimaculoides
TCTAGAGAATAATAATAATAATAATAATAATAATAATAATAATAATAATGATAATGATAATAATAATAATAATAATAATGATGATGATGATGATGATAATGATAATGATAATGATAATGATGATGATGATGATGATGGTGATGGTGATGATGATAATAATAATAATGATAATGGTTTCAAATTCTGGCACAAGGCCAGCAATTTCAGCGGAGGGACTAACTGTATCAATTAAATCGACCTCAATGTTTAACCAGTATTTATTTTATCGATCTCGAATGTTGGAAGGCAGAAGCTGTATTATCAATATTATTTCTTTTCACAACAAAACCTGAGATGAAAAGAAAAGACAACAACAACAACAACAGTAGTAGTATTAGTGGTGGTGGTGGCGGTGGTAGTAGTAGTAGTAGTAGAAAGATGAAGAGAAATAGGGAAGGAAAGGGATCAGTAGAGGGGATGATTTTGAGAATCAGGAATGTAATAATCGACCAAATACACAGAATTTCCTTATGTAAATTTTTTGTCCAGTTCTAGTGAGATTTCTTAGGCTTTCTTTTGATGATGATGATGATGATGATAGGAGGTGAAATTTTCTGAAGAAAATAGGGAATAGTTTAAACGTGTTTTTTTTTTTTCAAAACAGATGAAAAATATTTAAAAGATTCCGTGATCCAAGAGATTATGAGAGGAAAATGTCTTCTCTCGGAACGGAAGTTAAGAAAAATTATAGATTTTCTATTTGAAAAAAGGAAAAAAATGTGTGCGTGCGAATATATACATATATACATTCATACATACATATATATATATATATACATACATACATATACATACACATACACCTATATGTGTGTGTGTCTGTAGGTATATATATTCATGAATGTTGCATGAAAGTACATGTATGTATGAGAGCGTATTCAGCAGCAGTAGCACCAATGGGAGTAGTAGTAACAGCAATAGTTATAAGTGTAGGAGCAGCAAAAAGGGCCTAGACTATACATACATATACATTATATATACATATATATATATATACATTCTATGTGTGTGTGTGTATATATATATATATATATATGTATGTATATAGACACACACACACACACACCACACACATGCACACAGAAACGAGGTTCATGGAGCCTGCCTCTCTCTCGTTCTTTTAAATATTCTGTTTCTTGATAACGAACAGGAATGGGACCGAAAAAAATATATATATATTCTGCGTGTGCGACTGCTTGCGTATGTGTGTGTGGTGCGTGTGTGACTCTTTTTTTTTTTCAGTCACTTGACAAGGAGGAGGTTGGGACAAGCTAGAAATAGATGATGCATAAGCGAGAAGCAAACACAAGACTATGTGCGTGTGTGTTGTACATATCTATATCTAGAACTATCTATCTATCTATCTGTCTATCTATCTATCTGTCTGTCTGTCTGTCTATCTATCTGTCTATTTATCTGTCTGTCTATGTGTCCATCTATCTATCTGTCTGTCTATCTATCTATCCACCTATCAGTTATTCAGTCTATCTATCTCTCTCTCTCTCTCTCTCTCTCTATCTATCTATCTATCTTTTTATCTAATTATGGTCAGGTGTGAGGAACAGTAATCCGAGGTATATTTCTTTTGAATTTTTTTGGTAACTAAACTCTGGGTCTTGCGTTAAAGGATTCCAAGAGAGAGAAAGGGAGAGAACGAAAGAGAGAAAATAGGGACACAGACAGACATGTAGCAATAACCTAGTTGGCCTGCTATTTTCATTGGCACATTTAATAATTTTATATACACATGTAGCACACAGGATCTTTATACACACAATGAACATATCTATTTGAATATTCTGTAGGGATTATATAATAATAATAATAATAATTTTAACACAAGGCTAGGACGTTCGGGGCGAGAGGTTAAGTCGATTATATATCCACCCAGTATTCAACTGGTACTTAATTTATCGACTCCGAAAGGACGAAATGCAAAGTCAGCTCTGCTAGCATTTGAACTCGGGACGAAAAAAGAGTCGAAAGAAATGCTGCTAAACATTTTTAACCGGCGCGGTAATGATTCTGCCAGCTTACCGCTTTAATAATAATAATAATAATAATAATAATAATAATAATAATAATAATAATAATAATTATAACAGAAATAATACTAACCATTATTATTATTATTGTATGTGTGCGTGTATGCATATGTATATGTGTGTGTGTGTGTGTTTATTATGTAGTGTATTTATGTTTATTAACGATATTTTATACACGATACGATTTCAAATATGCAATTGAGATAGTAGTAGTAGTAATATTAGTAACTGCAGTAAATAATATTAGTTCTATCACAAAAGAATTTGCTTCGAATGACACAGTCAGTTTTTCTATGCGCGCGCGCGCGTTGGCGTCTGTGTGTGTGTGCGTGTGTGCGCATATATGTCAGCCTTGTCTCCTTAAAAATATCTTTAGGATACCCAAAAACGTTAGCAAGCGTTGCATAACGTTACCT
>NC_069007.1:7407619-7410588 GCF_001194135.2 Octopus bimaculoides
ATAATAATAATAATAATAATAATAATAATAATAATAATAATAATAATAATAATGGTAACGTTAATAATGGGGTCCTCGAGTTACGAATATTTTCCAAGATTTGGTAGAAATAATCACATATCGCTTAAGAATATGAAAGGAATGCGCAAAGGTTTTTTTTCTTTTTTTTTCTTCCAGATAATCCAAATTCACTTCCTCTTGTGTGTGTCTTTCGTTCAAATAATAATAATAATAATAATAGTGATAACAATAACCATAGGTAAATAGATCGATGTAGATATTTATAGAGAATCATCCAAATGTGCGTAAGAATTCTTCAAAAAAAAAATGGTTTGAAGGAGAAGAATTAGGTAGAATTCTCTCCCAGAAAACGAGAAGGCTCTTCTCCAATTTGGTTACATATTCGCAAGTGTGTATTGAATATACTTGTATACATTTCCATATACATGAGTGCGCTATTTCAATATGGTTATATTTTTACATTATGCTTCACATATATGCAGGTAAAATATATATATATATATATATATACAAGATATACATAACATTTATGTACATAAATATATATACATAGAAATATAGCCACTAGTAGTGTACAAGACAAAATATATGTAGAATTTTTTCTCTCTTTTTTTTAAACAAGGCTTTTTCCACAGCAATCGTAGTAAAAGAAATCCGGCTGTCTGATAATGGGTGACAATATGAGTAAGAAACGCGTTAGGAACAAATTCCTTTCTCTCTGGCTTTGTAAGAATGGTATTTTTTTCGTCTTCCTTGGTCTCCTTCCACACACACACATATATATAGATTTGGTCATATACATATTTTTTACATCCTTTTTGTTCCTTCGGTTCTTTTCAGATTCTGTTTAATTTTTTTCACATATACATACATATATCTATATATTATATATATATATATATATCCTTTTCCTCTCGTTTTTTTTAGAATTTTTCCTTTTTTTAACCCCCGATGGTTTTTTTTTTTGGTTTTTTTTTTTCCAGATTTTTCCAAGAGATTTTCGAAGATAAACCAGGGTAGATTGATATCCAATCCTCGTTTTTCCTTTATTAAATTAAATGCTTGCTGAATGAGTCGGAAAAAAATGCTATTGACAAAAAATAAACCACAACACTATACATACATACATACATTACAGACAGACAGACATACATACATATATGTGTGTGTTTGTGTGTATGTGTGTGAGAGAGAGAGAGAGAGATTAATGACTTCGTTGCTAGGGATAAAATAAGGGTATTAGTAAGAATAGTAGCCGTAGTAGTAGTAGTAGTAGTAGTAGTAGTAGTAGTAGTAGTAGTAGTAGTAGTAGTAGTAGTTGTAATTTTGTACATATATATATGTGTGTGTGTGTTATTTAATTACAGAAATAAAAATTATTTTTTTTTATATACGCGTGTGTGTTTGCCTGTCAGCATGTTGAGTGAATTCGCAGCGCTTTATATACGTTCGCATGCATATGTATGTATGTATGTATGTATGTATGTATGTATGTATGTATGTATGTATGTATGTATAAGTGAGCAACGGGTACAATATATACACAGAAACGCCAGAGTAGAGGCACCTTTTACGTGGATGTGTGTCCCAGCGATCGCTGGTGTGGTATAATTGCGTGTTTTAGTAAGGGTTATAGTGCTTAGTGGGGCCAACAGCGGCACTGGTGTTGCTTTCGTTGTTAGAAAATAACGATCAAATTTCTACTAAATACTAAGAAACAAAACATATATATATATAAGCATATATATACATATATAAATACTTGCCGTTTTACTAATATATACACTGCAACACGTTATCGTCCCAGTTGAACGCGTGTGTGTATTATATGCCGTGTATTCAATTTGATTCTAGAATGAATGTGTGAGTGTATATATATATAGGTATAAATATATGAATTTTTTTTCATTTTCCTGTTTTTTTTTTTTTGGTGTGTAATTGTTATTTTTCCGTCTCCAATTCATGTATAAACGTAGGTAGGTAGGTAGTTAGACATAATTATATAAATATACAGTAATTATATAAATATACAATTATATAGTTTTCTATAATGTCAAGTAATTAAGTCGGGTGCAAGTATGTTGGACTGAAATTAGTCGAGACATTATACATACATACATACATACACATATATATAAAAACATACTTAAATGGGTGTAAAAATGTGTCGAATCAATTGTAAAGATTTATAAATCTAGAATGCCGTTCATTCAATTTTCTATCACCTACCTATATATATACATATACACATATACAAATACATATTTAAACATATATGCATTCATATATATATATGTGTGTGTGTGTGTATATATATATATTTATGTGTGTATGTATGCATAAATGAAACACCTCAAATTACATATACATGTGTATGCATGTGCATGTTTTTATGTATGTATGCATATGCATACATATACACACACACACACACATATATATATATATATATACACTCGTTTTTTTGTCTTTCCTTTTCTTTCTATGGCATACTATCCGTCCGAGAGTGCGCGCGACAGTGCATGTGTGGTTATTCGTTGTGTGTATATAATGTGTGTGTGTGTGTGTGTGTGTGTGCATATATCTGTGCGTTGATTGTATGTGTGTATATACATACATATCTACATATACATTTGTGTGTATGTATATATAAATATATATTTATATAGATGGTGTTTCTTTAATCCCAATTATTACTGAATTTATCATCATCATCATCATCATTATTATTATTATTATTATTATTATTATTATTATTGTTGTTGTTGTTTTGTTGTATGCTATATACGGAAGTGCAAAGAAAAATAATATATGTACAAAAGAAAAAAAAACGAAATCTGGTTTTTATATGCTCTATAAAGGTCTCTCCTAGTAGGAAAGAATAATCCACCTAAAATGCAAAAATTCACATTAAAATTCATTGTAAACACGATTATACATACATACAT
>NC_069007.1:7410728-7411829 GCF_001194135.2 Octopus bimaculoides
TATATATATATATATATATATATATCACCTGTGTGTATAACTACTTATATATATATACATACTAAGATAATAGCTTAATATAAAAGAATAAAAGAAAACACATACATGTGTGTGTATACATATATATACTATATTAATTATATATATGTGTATGAATGTGTTTTGGCGTTATATGATGACCATTATAATTATCATTGTGGCCATAGTCGTCGTCTTTGTGGTCATCGACTTCATCATCCGTGTTGTTGTTGTTGGTGGTGGTGGTGTCGCGATGCTGTCGTTGTCAGGTTCATCTTTATCGCCGTCATCGTCATCATCGTCGTCATCGTCATCGCCATCATAACCGCTTCCACATTCGCTGTAGTCATTGCTATGGACGACGACGACGACCGTGTTGCCGTCGTCGCTTTCAACATTGTATATGAAATGAAACGAGAGCGATTGAAAGAGGGAGAAAGAGAGAGCGAGAGAGATAGAGAGAGAGAGAGAGAGAGAGAGAGAGAGAAAGAAAGTGATATACAAAGCGGGAGGGGAACTAGGCTGGTTGGTCTGTCGGACGGTCGGTCGGCTGGCTGGCTGGCTTGCTGGCTGGCAGGCCAACTATGTATGTTTTAATAGGCTGGCTGGCCTGGTTAGTTGGCTGGTTGGTTCCTTGGTGGGCCTCGCCAGATGTTTAGGGGTGAGATTCCAGGTTAAAGCAGTTTGCCGACCACATATATCCGTCCATTATAAACGTCTGTATAGAATTCATATTGAAATATCTTTATCGACGGTTTGGTATATTCGTCTATAAATACATGAATATATATACACACACACACACATACACACATACACACATATATATATATGTATATATATATATGTGTGTATGTATGTATAGTTGTGTGGAGTTATGTGTTGTGTAGCAGTGTTTCAACTGAGCCGGCAAGACAAGGGTACATAGACTCTCTTAAGCAACCAGAGAGAACCATTCTCTTCCTTTCTTTCTCTCTTACCGACACACTCCTTCTCTTTCTGTCTTTTCCTCTCTCTCTCTCTCACTCATTCAGTCTCTCTCTTTCTTTCTCTCTCTCTCTCTCTCTCTCTCTCTCTCTCTCT
>NC_069007.1:7412338-7414176 GCF_001194135.2 Octopus bimaculoides
TGTATATATATATATATATATATATATATCCTTTTATTCTTTTATACATTTCAGCCCACGCTGGAGTATCGCCGGCGTGATCAGTTTTTCAACAGCCATTCTTATGCGATTGAATTATATGCATATAGGGCGGTTTAGCTCTTATTTCTAACAATGTAGGTGTTTTCTAACACCCTGGTCACATTTAGTGACGATTATAATTCTCCCTTTTGGGGAAACATAGCAAACTGCTGTTTATATTAATTTTCATAGAGATAAATAGATAGACAGATGTATAGATAGATAGACAGACAGACACATAGATAGATAGATAGATAGATACTATAAGCATATATATGCATTGCATTTCATCTGTTTTATACATGCAATTAATATATATACACTTGTATGTATCTTTATAAATTCCATCCATGGACTATTATTATTATCATTATTATATATATGTATGTATATGACTACCTGAACTGGAATGTTTCTTATCTCCCCTTATTTTCCTTCAATTCTAGCCCCTCTCTTTTATCCCTTGTCCCTTACATTTTCTCTCTCTCTCTCTCTCTCTCTCTCTCTCTCTCTCTCTCTCTCTTCCCTGCTACCTTCTCTCTTCTTTCGCCATTCTTTTTGTCTCTCTTTCTAACACCCACTCAATTTCTTTAGATCCATCGCCCCAAATTCCCCCCCCCCGCTCATCCTCATAGATTTATCCAGTTGAATAGCTAGATAGCTATTCAACTGAAGCACTAGCTAGCTAACTATTCAGTTATATAGCACGTTATACAAACACACACACACGCATATATATACATATATACATATATACACAATACACTTGCACATTACATAGAAGCAAGCCTACTTCCTCAGAAGCGATCGTCGCTTTAGCGAAAAACCTTTATAAAAATCCGTCTCCTGCTTTCTCTTTATTTTACCTTTCAGAAACCCGATGCTTCTTGATAATCGTATGGTTAAGGAGCTCGATTCGTAATCATGAGATCTCGGTTTCGATCTCACTGAATATTGAGCAGGTGCCTTTTTTTCTTGTTTATTCTTTGTTTCTAGTTTTGTCTGTTTGTTTTTTTCGTCTTCCTACCAGTGGTTTCGAGTTACGGAAAATCTTCGAATGCCGTTGGATAAAAACAAGGGTCAGCCTTGTCGTACGATATACGAGAGAATCTCATTCGGCTTTAGGGATTACTCACGTTGATGGATCGATCCGAAGGTATGACTGGTAAGTAAGAAGGCCCTTGGTCAACAAGGTACCAAGGAAGAAAATCGAACCTGCAGCCTAATGACTACGAAATGAAACTCTTATACCCCCGCCAATGCCTTCGTCTATAGATTGACATACATCTACATATCACCACAATCACTCATATACACACACATAAAAAAACACGCACATATATACATATATATACACACAGACGCATATATGTATATACACACATATATATACATACATGTACATATATATTACACACATGCACGTGTATGTATCTATCAATTATCTACGTGTTCATCTATCTATCTATCTATCTATCTATCCATCTATCTGTCTATCAATCTAACTTTCTATCTATCTATCTGTCTGTCTGTCTATCTATCTATCTATCTATCTATCCGTCTGTCTATCTGTGTCTATCTATCTATCTATCTATCTATCTGTCTATCTATCTATCAATCTATCTATCTATCTGTCTGTCTCTCTCTCTCTCTCTCTCTCTCTCTCTCTCTCTCTCTCTATCTATCTGTTTCTCGTATCTGTGTGCGCCCATTTATAATGTAGACTAACGTGTTTTTTAAAAATTTTATGCGAATGCGTGTTTGTGTGCGTGTATATA
>NC_069007.1:7415916-7417981 GCF_001194135.2 Octopus bimaculoides
TAAATACCAGTTGAGCACTGGGATCGATGAGATCGATTTATCCCCTCCTCCGTAATTCCAGGCCTTGTGTGTAGTTTGTCCGTCGATGCGACGAAGACCATCTAGTCATCCTGGGGTGGGGGTGGGCTTTTATTGTGAGTCCACAGATGGCTAGTGAGGCCAATCTGCGCCCGAAAGAGTCTTTGACAGTGTGGACAGGGAATGGTAGCGCCTGCTACAGGGTTGTTAGCTCTGTTCTTCCTGGCTTGTCTATGGTCTTCTGCAGCAGCGATCCTATTGGTCTCGCTGTGTCGGCACCCTTGTGGACGGCTGATCGCCACCTTTCTCTGTCCAGAGCAGACTGCTCCCAAGTTGCATGGTCGATGTTGAGGCTTTCAGTGAGGCTTTCCAGGCCTTGTTGTTGTTGGCACTCCGTCGCTTACGACGTCGAGGGTTCCAGTCGATCTGATCAACAGAACAGCCTGCTCGTGAAATTAACGTGCAAGTGGCTGAGCACTCCACAGACACGTGTACCCTTAATGTAGTTCTCGGGGATATTCAGCGTGACACAGTGTGACAAGGCTGACCCTTTGAATTACAGGCACAATAGAAACAGGAAGTAAGAGTGAGAGAAAGTTGTGAGGAAAGAGTACAGCAGGGTTCGCCACCATCCCCTGCCGGAGCCTCGTGGAGCTTTAGGTGTTTTCGCTCAATAAACACTCACAACGCCCGGTCTGGGAATCGAAACCGCGATCCTATGACCACGAGTCCGCTGCCCTAACCACTGGGCTATTGCGCATCCACTCCAGGCCTTGTACCCACAGTAGAAAGGACTATTACTCTGTCTCTTATATTTCATTATTATTTCGGCGATCCTACGGTATTGGTCAACTGCTGTGGTTCTCAACCGGAGTCCATACAGTGCCGGCGGGGTGGGATATAAGATTTTGTGGGGTCCACCTAACAAAATAGTAAATTGGGGACCCACACTAGTATTTTAAGGGCCCCTGAAAAAATGTTGCATTAGATGGATGTATTGCAACAAACAGCTATGTCTATTTCTCTAACATTTAAAAACTAGTTTCTAAATATCGAATGGCTATAGGGGTCCGCCAGAATAGAATAGTAATCAAAGAGGGTCCAAGCAACGAAACAGTAAATTAGGGCCCTACAATAGCATTTTAGGGGCCCCTGAAAAAATTTCACTTTAGATGCATGTATTGGTATGTATTACAAGAAACAGTGAGCGGTACTTTTCTCACGCCCATTAAAAAATTGGGTTGTCCCCGAATTAAAAAAAAATTGTTTAAACCCCCCCTCCAATAAAACAAAAAAAAAAGAAAAATTAATAAGCGTAGGAGTGGCTGTGTGGTAAGTAGCTTGCTTACGAACCACATGGTTCCGGGTTCAGTCCCACTGCGTGGCACCTTGGGCAAGTGTCTTCTACTATAGCCTCGGGCCGACCAAAGCCTTGTGAGTGGATTTGGTAGACGGAAACTGAAAGAAGCCTGTCGTGTATATCTAACATACACAATGTTAATGTGTGAAAAACAAAATAGGAATTTTGAAAGAAGTTTCTATAAAACTTTTAGACATCAAATGGCTATGGGGGTTCACCAGAATAAAATAGCAATCAAAGGAGTCCATAGATAAGAAAATGGTTAAGAATCCTTGGTCTACAGATTGTTGGTATGAGGAAACGGTGTCATTCACCCTCTCTTTCAGCCCAGCCTCTCTATCTATGCCAAGAGGGTGAATCTTGTGTCGGTGAATGATGTCATCTATCAATTCCGAAGGATTGTTATTACTTTCTCTTTGCTGTTACTCTCTCTCTCTCTCTCTTTTACCTATCACTCTGACTGTCTCTTTATCTCAGTTATTACTCTCTCTCTCTCTCTCTCTCTCTCTCTCTCTCTCTCTGTTCCTCTTTTAACAATTTCTCTCTCTCTCTCTCTCTCTCTCTCTCTTTCTCTGTTCCCCTTTTAACAATTTCTCTCTCTCTCTCTCTCTCTCTCTGTTCCTCTTTTAACAATTTCTCTCTCACTTTCTCTGTTCCTCTTTTAACAGTTTCTCTCTCTCTCTCTCT
>NC_069007.1:7419340-7422694 GCF_001194135.2 Octopus bimaculoides
AACCTAGCGGTTCGGCAAAAAGAAAACCGATAGAATAAGTACTAGGCTTACAAAGAATAAGTTCTGGGGTCGATTTTCTCGACTAAAGGCGGTGCTCCAGCATGGCCGCAGTCAAATGACTGAAACAAGTAAAAGAGCAAAAGAGTATTATTTATAATTGACGGATATTTGTCCTCATCTTGTTTGTTGTTAACACAATTTGTTTTGGATAGTTATAAATACTGGAATTTGGTAAAGACAAACGGTCAGAGGGAGAAAGAAGGTTACAACCAGTCAACTATGAGACCCAACCCCCTCGACTCTATAACTTTCACTAGCTCAATTTCTTTTCTCTTACAACATCATGCTGTCACTATTGTTTTACTACTACGATGTGAACGTGTACACGCATACCGGCCGGAATTAACTTTCTTGACTTCGCAGGCTCTTTCAATTATGTGACTTCCGCCCGTCGAGGTATGGTATTATATTAAGTAACGGTGAATAAATATTTTTTTACAATTTCGATCAACGTTCTTCGTTCATCTGGCACATCTACAACAACAACTGTTACACCAGTGACCACTGATTCCACCTTAACCATACCGCCACAAGTATATACAAGTACTTCTCAACCATTTAAAACCCATAGGTCTCTTTGACACCTGTTCTACACGGACGGTCCCTCATAACTATACTATGTTTTAAAAAATTCTATTATATTTTTATAGTTAAATATTATTAGAAATTGTATAAAAATAGTGTTAGACTATTTTGCGTATTGTAGAAGCATAACCAATTTATTGCACATTAATTTTAACAACAAAATCTTATATGGGCCCCTAAGGGCCATATGGACATCCCAGGGGCCATATGGACCCCCAAGGGCCATGTGCATCTGAAGGCTATATGGACCACTCTAAGCGCATATGGAACTCCCAAAAGCCATATGGACCCTGGTGGAGAACCACTGCACCTAGTTAACCTGTATGCACACTTTGTTAGATGGTATATACCTTAGAGCAGTGGTACTTATCCATCTTTTTCTGGCCATGGATTCCTTTGAGGACGCCCTTTGATTCTTATTGTACCCTATTGATCCCTCACAGATATTCGATGTTTAAAACACACACACACACACACACACATATACACACACACACGCACATATATATATACAACGGGCTTTTTTCAGTTTCCGTGCTTTGGTCGACCGAAGGCTATAGTAGAAGCAACTCGCCCAAGTTGCCACACAGTGGGACTAATTAGACATAATTAGGAATTGTGTTTTAACAAATTGCTCAGATATTTTGTGTAGTGTAGCAGAATAACCAATTTATTTATAGCTTTGTTTTTCTTTTACCTGTTTCAGTCATTAGACTGCGGCCATGCTGGAGCACCACCTTGAATTTTTAGTCGAATGAATCGACCCCCAGTACTTATTTTATAAGCCTGGTGCTTATTCTATCTGTCTGTTTTGCCGAACCGCTACATTACGCGGACGTAAACACACCCACACCGGTTGTCAAGTGGTGATGGGGGACAAACACAGACACACATGTAGATGTATATACATATATGTACGACAGGCTTCTTTCAGTTTCCGTCTACCAAATCCACTCACAAGGCTTTGGTCAGCCCAAATCTATAGTTCTTTGTCAAGCAGATCACACAACAACAAAATCTTGATGTAATCGTCCTTTAGGCGTGCCCTCCTGTTACTAAATTTTCTACAGCCACCTTCACATTCTACCATTGGGATCGATCAGATACCGGACAAGGATTCTGGATTATTTTTCCGGTATTTTTACTTAATTTTTGAGAGCGGTCGAGTTCATTTTTAGTATTGTTGTTTGTGAGAGCAATCGGGTTTATTTCAGATATTCCCATTTTAAAAATCATCGCTGGCTAATCGTTGAGAGGACGTTGGTGTTGCCTTGGCAGAGATTTGTGCTCTCTGAGTGCTCTTGTTATTGTTAATATAGCTTCAGTCTCAATAGACACTGAATACTTTGTCGAGATCGATGGCACGCTTGTGAGTGCATTTGGTAAACGGAAACTGAAAGAAGCCCGTCGTATATATGTGTGTGTGTGTGTGTGTGTGTGTGTTTGTCCCCTCAACATCGCTTGACAACCGCTGTTGGTGTGTCTACGTCCCCGTAACTTAGCGGTTCGGCAAAAGAGGCCGATAGAATAAGTACTAGGCTTACAAACAAGAGGTCATGGGATCGATTTGCTCGACTAAAAGCGGTGCTCCAGCATGGCCGCAGTCAAATGACTGAAACAAGTAAAAGAATAAGAGAATAAGAGAGAAAGAGGGGGAGGAAGAGAGAGGGGGAGGGAGGAAGAGAGAGAGAGAGAGAGAGAGAGCGGGGGGAGGAAGTATGGGAGAGGGAGATACGTCAAAAGATGAGAGAAGCAAGAGGAGACTGGGGCATAAGAATAAGAGAAGCTGTGGGGTGGATGTAAATAGCGAAAAAATAACGAGAAAAACTGTAAGGGTACCCTCTTCCCACCCGGAATAGGTTATCACTGATTCTATTAATATGTATGTATGCATGTATGTATGTATGTATGTATGTATGTATGTATGTATGTATGTCTCTCTCTATATATATAGATATTATGTGTGTGAGTGTGTGTGTGTGTGTGTGTGTGTGTGTGTACGTATGTTTGTATATGTGGATGGTGTGTGAATGTGTGTAGAGGGAGAACGAGTCTGAGTCTCCAATCCCAATAATAAGGCAAAAGGAAAAAAAAAATTTGATAGCTCCTACCTGGATATGTATATCTGTCTGTGTCTGTCTGCCTGTCTGTCTGTCTGTCTATTTCATCTGTCTATCTATCTATCTATCTATCTATCTATCTATCTACATATATATATATATGTGTGTGTGTGTGTGTGTGTGTGTGTGTGTGTATGTATATATATATGTTTATATGTTTATATGTTTATATGTTTCCCATCTATCTGTCTGTTTGTCCGTCTGTCTACAATACAATCTGTCTGTCTCACACTGAATCTGTTTTTACCATTTTCTTGGATGCCAGTCTCTCTTTCTCGCTCCTTTGCTTCCTGTCTCTCTTTATCCCTCACCCTCTCTCTCTCTTTCTCTCTCTCTCTTTCACTCTCTCTCTCTCCTCTCAGCTATTTGTTATAGTATATACACAAACGTATCTGCTGGCATTTTTTGTTTGTTTTCTTATACCTCTTTATAAATCTACACACACACCCACACGCACGCACGCATATATACATGCGTATATACAAACATACAGGCATACAGACACATACTCTCTCTCTCTCACACACACACTAACGCTCACACGTGCACGCATACACGCGCACGCACACATACATGCATATATATATAT
>NC_069007.1:7423872-7425366 GCF_001194135.2 Octopus bimaculoides
ATATATATATATGTGTGTATATATGTAATTGTGTGTTTAATACTTTCGCTTTGCATTTAGTTGGTTCGGGTTCAGTTCCACTGAGTGACTGCCTTTTACATCATCAGCCATGGGCCGATCTTTGACCAATGCCTCCTCAACGAATTTGCTGGGATTCAACACTCACACGCGCAGGCGCACACAACACACTCACACACGCACACGCACATACACATACAACCCCGCACACGTACATATATGTGTATATATATATACATGCATACATACATAATTCACACACACACACATACACACACACGGTTATTTCGAGCCATCGAAAGAGCCACTATTAGTAGATCAGGCTGCTAGAAATAGGAACCAAATCTATTCCTTGCCATCCGACCTCTGATCACAATAGTCTGCGATATTGAGAAAAATAAGGGCAGACATTGAATAATGAGGTTTAAGATATCCTTATAAAGACAGGACTGCTACGGTTGGAATGGCTCTGCGAATAGGTCTTCACTACCACCACCACCACCATGTTAAGCATCACTAGCACCGTTGCCACCACCATGCCCTCCACCACTACTTAAACAAGCGCTCCAAAGGAAGGCAGACGAACAGGGCTTTTTCACCATACAAAACAAAACTCGAGACATTACATTTCAAACCAAGCAGGCTCACATATTTTTTACACACGCACACACACACACACACACGCACATAAACACATGAATACACACGTTCGTATATACACGTCTCTTCTTACCCTCCCTCTTTCCGTCTATCGAGCTTGCGTGTTCCCTCCGCCTTCGCCTCTCAACAAGAAATATGTTCCCGGCTTGTTGCCTTGCTGGTTGGCTGGCTGTTGCATACAGACGGCGTTTCTGCCACCCTGAGACACGTTTACATGTTCCTTCGTTCCTTCCTTGGTCTGTTTGGATAGGAACCACGCTAAAACATCGCCTTCAAGACACACAGTTTATCTTCTGCGGCCGGCGTATTTATTTGTTAGCACCACAGTGTGTAAGTGTGTGCGTACGTACGTGCGAGGTTTCCTACTTCTGTGTGTGCGTGTGAGTGTTTGTATACACATATATATATATATTTGCATACAAACACACACACACACACCTCGTTCAGAGATTTATTATACACACACATATACATACATACATATATACATATATATAGTGGCTGTGTGGTAAGTAGCTTGCTTACCAACCACATGGTTCCGGGTTCATTCCAACTGCGTGGCACCTTGGGGCAAGTGTCTTCTACTATAGCCTCGGGCCGACCAAAGCCTTGTGAGTGGATTTGGTAGACGGAAACTGAAAGAAGCCCGTCGTATATATGTATATATATATGTGTGTGTGTGTGTGTCTGTGTTTGTCCCCCCAACATCGCTTGACAACCGATGCTGGTGTGTTTACGTCCCCGTAACTTAGCGGTTCGGCAAAAGAGACCGATAGAAAAGTGTAAGGCTTAGAAAATAAAAATTAAGTACAGCGG
>NC_069007.1:7425664-7426839 GCF_001194135.2 Octopus bimaculoides
ATATATATATATATATATATATATAAACAGCATCGGTTATCAAGCGTTGGTGGGGGGGGACATACACAGATACACAAAGACACACACACACACACACACATACGTGCGTGTGTTTGTGTCTGTGTATTTGTGTTTCTGCTTGTTCCTCACCACCGATTGACAGCCGTCGTTAGTTAGTAAAATTAGCGGTACGGCAAAAAGAGACCGATAGAAAAGTGTAAGGCTTAGAAAATAAAAATTAAGTACAGCGGTCGATTTGTTGACTAAAACGTTTTAAAGGCGGTGCCCCAGCACGGCCGCAGTCTAAAAGAATGTCGATTTCCTACAGTGAGAAAGTGCAGAGTTAAAATGAGAATTGTTTCCAGTACTTGATTAGTAAATTATTTCTCGAGCACTAGATGATGGAAACGCAAGTTTGACCTTAGCAGGATTTGAACCAAGAGCGAGTACTGTTCTGCCAAATAACCACTTTTCGTTTATATGCCATTTTAATGTTCAACGCAGAAGTATTGGGGTAAGTTGAAACATTAGAAAGACTTAATCTGGAATAAATATAAATATAAACACATTCTGTTAATGCTTTTGATGTATGGAAAACCAGTGGGAGGGTATCTTCTGACACAGTGGTTCACACTGACTAATAAATGACGAGTGGTTAATATCAGAAATATGCAAATTAAGCTATCCACTAATGTGCTAGACTAATTTACAACTACTTTATATAGTGGGTATGTTCATGATCGCATTTATTACTTTGACATTCACAGAAATGGAACGAGAAAATTATGAAGTTTCGGAGATTTGGTCATCTTCGGAATATTAGAATAGAGTGGTAAAGGAAGAGAAAACAAAAAAAGGAAAAATCCCCAAATAAATAAAACTGTCTCTGCCTATCTGTCTGTCTCTGTCTGTCTCTTTCTCTCATTCTCTTTGTCCTTGTCGTATACATTCGTTAGCTATTTCCAGAAATTTTTGCTCTGGCGCTGCCAAGACGGAGTGGTAGCAATGTTAAAAGCGCGAAACTACTAGGACGTCTTAGATATTGACTAATGAGGAATCAGCTGCGAATTTTCCGTGTATTCCGGTTTTGTCTAAATTTCTGTTTAAGTTTTTGTCAAATTTTTCCACTTGTCATGTTTTATTCAAAACCGGTATATATATATATATATATATAT
>NC_069007.1:7428158-7430095 GCF_001194135.2 Octopus bimaculoides
ATATATATAGTTCAAAAAAACAATAACAAAAAAACAAAAAACAACAAAGTGAGGACGTGATATGGATAGTATTATTGGACGCTCAGGAAAGGAAAGAGAGAGTGTATGACGTTATAGACAGTGTAGGTAGAAGGTCAACAGGTGGTTATTTGAGTGTGTGTGTGTTCGTGTTTGTGTGGGGTTGTAGGTGTTAGGTACGTGTACGTGTGTGTGTGTACTTTGTATGTGCGCGTGTGTGTATGTGTAATAAGGATATCCAGAGGTAATGCAGTGCGATCGTTTCATGCAACTCCATTTAATTGAACAATGCAATCCTCGGCCAAAGAAAGACACAGAATTTAATTAAATTAGAACAGATCTACACATTAGTTTAATTATACCTAAAATCTCAAAGAACATGTTGGCTCTACTACAGCATATATATATATGTGTGTGTGTGTGTGTGTGTGTGTGTGTAGCAAGATAGAGAATGAGGCAGCCGACACAGATAGATTGGAAGACAGACAGCGACAGGTAACGTTGTATAATGAAAGTCTTATATCCGGCAATGAATATTTAACCAGGTAACGAACACAGATTGTAATTATGATTCATGTGTTTATTCATTAATTATGTGGTTGATGATTACCAAATTCTTTAGTCACACTCCCCTGAACTCTTCTTTGATCTTTGCCGCATCAATCTATAATGGATATGCCCAGCTGTGTATGTATGTATGCGTGTTTGTGTGTGAACAGGTGCGTATGCGTTTGTATGCATGTGTGTGTGTGTGTGTTTGCTTTTTTTTCAATGTACATATACAGGTAGATTGTCTATTATACACACAATTACACATATATACTCGTGCACATACGTGGGTAAGTATGAATCAATGTATGCATGTTCATACACAAACACATTGCCTACACATATACATTGATGTATACATACGTCTAGTTATCTATGTATTTCTATACGTATAAATGTATATGCATGCATATATAATATACACATGTATACATATACACACCTATAATGTATGCGTGTGTATTCATACATACATACAATATACGTACAATATACATGCATCTCCCTCCCTATTTCTCTCTCTCTCTAGGCATAGTAGATATTGGATCTTCTTTGACAACAAACTACATAACTCCACTTAGGAGTCTGCATATCGAATACAAAAGGAACACAGAAAACGTGAATTCTATCTCATGCTTTATATAACGTATACGTATTTCAGAAAGCCGGCTCTCGATATTGAATTTTGCCATTACGAGCTTACACAACACTATACAATCTGCTCGCTTCGTTAGTATTAATGGCGTTAATGCACATGTACACATACATACAAAAATGCCTTGTTGATGCTGTCGAACTTTCAAAGGAGCTTTGGATCTAGGTTAGAAACTGGTTCTTTCTCTATTGGCAAGAAATCTTGAAATGAAACTGAATAATGAAATACATGCAGATGTACGAAGGAATGCTGAAAAGTTCCTGGGTTTGTGTAAAAGAAAATACAGGAGGATCAGCTAATGAAGTTTTTATACAATTTATTTCCCTCCTCGGATTCACACATTTATTGCAGCAGCTCTTCAGTTTTTCTAAGCCCTGCAAAAGAACTCGGAAGGTTGGGCTTCTAACCATACCTTTAGCAATAACTTTAAAGGCAGGAACTTTTCAGCACCCCATCATATATCAATACAAGTAGACTCGAAGCCATACACAATAAAAAAAATTTTTCCCACAATAGAAGGAAAAGAAAAGAAAAAAAAAACAAAAAAACAAAGAAGCATATTTTTTCTCTTTTTTATTACTTTTATTTTTATTGAGGAGAGAAAAAATCGCTCAAGACGGACTGTTGTTGTTGGTATTGTTTCGCTCAAGGTCTTCTGATATACACGAGACCTGGGATCAAATACGCTTCAGAAATGGCAATATTGTTGATTTCC
>NC_069007.1:7430264-7431524 GCF_001194135.2 Octopus bimaculoides
ATATATATTTTTTTAATTTTTTGTCTTTTGTCAGTGTTATTTCCTGTGTGCTTTCTATCTAGAAATCAAAGGAAATCACTACAATTCCCTGCAAACTTTGCTTTTGTCGCCTGGACATCAACGTTTTCAAACTGACCTATTTTCCATTACATTTCCAGACAGATTCAGTACTGAGTTGCTGAAGCAGAAATATCGTTATAACAAATATTCTGCTTAATACAACAGATTTGCTTGTCAGTTGCTTGACCTTAACCACTTGAGCATGTCCCTTAATGGCTAACAATACGTGCAACTCTGATCATGTAGCAGTGAGAGAACATCATAGCCATGCGCTGAGAGGGATTCCTTGTGTGTGTGTGTGTGTGTGTATGTGTGTGTGTGTGTGTGTGTGTGTGTGTGTGTGTGTGTGTGTGTGTGTGTGTGTGTCTGTGTCTGTGTTTGTCCCCCTCCCAACATCGCTTGACAACTGATGCTGATGTGTTTACGTCCCTGTAACTTAGCGGTTCGGCAAAAAACCTGATAGAATAAGTACTAGGCTTACAAAGAATAAGTCTTGGGGTCGATGTGCTCGACTAAAGGCGGTGCTCCAGCATGACCACAGTCAAATGACTGAAATAAGTAAAAGAGTTATTTGTAATAAAGAAATATCATGATTAGAGATTTTCAGAAAATATAAGTATTACATCAGAAAATATTGTAACAATATAGGCAATCAATTTCATTTACTAGAGTTTTGATAAATGTTCAAATTGTAAGCCATTAGCTTCAAAGCATTATTGACAGCGTCAAAGCACACTGTGACGAACTTTGGTACACAAGTCTGGATCAAGGTTGGCAAATGCATCAATAATGAACTGGCGAAAATCTTCAATACTTCTTAGCTTCCTTGACTTACAAGCTGTTCGCAAAATTGAGGCCTGCGATCAGGATCCTCCTCCAGAAGTCCGTGAATTTGGCGCGGAATGCAAGGTTTCGTATTGAGTTTTGTAAGTATTTTCTGTAGTGATGTTCGTTTGATACCAGTTTCTGAACAACCACAGCGAATGGATTACTTTTGGGCTTTTTACATTGACCTTAGCAACCGTATCATAGAGTCGTTTTCAGCCTAACTGTATAATAACTTTACGGACATCATGTATATATATACACACATACATACGTACATGTATTATGTATATATGTATACGTTTATGATATGTAAATTGTATATTCATATAATATATATGTAATTATGTAATTTATATATATATATATATATAT
>NC_069007.1:7431822-7432628 GCF_001194135.2 Octopus bimaculoides
ATATATATATATATAAAGGCGCGTGGCTTAGTGGTTAGGGCATTCGGCTCACGATATTAGGTCGTGAGTTCAATTCCCGGCGATGCGTTGTGTCCTTGAGCAAGACACTTTATTTCACGTTGCTCCAGTTCCACTCAGCTGGCAAAAATGAATAGTACCTGTATTTCAAAGGGCCGGCCTTGTCACGCTATGTGTCACGCTGAGTCTCCCCGAGAACTACGTTAGCGGTATGACGTGCCTGTGGATTGCTCAGTCACTTGTACGTTAATATCATGAGCAGGCTGTTCCGTTGGTCGTGTCAACTGGGACCCTCGTCGTCGTAAACGGCGGAGTGCTCCTATATATATATAACATATATAATAAATACATACATACATACATACATACATATATCAGACGAATTCTAGAATCCTTGAAAAGCAGGGGTGGTCCGTTTAGTCCTTGATTTATTGCACATTTTGTAATATTGAACAATAACGTCGTATGTTTCATGATTCTCAGGGGACAATCTTAGGCGGTTTATTGAGAATCTGTTGGCGAGAATGACACGTGTGTGTGTGTGTATGTGTGTGTGTGGGGGGGGGTGTATCCGGTGTGCAATAACTGCCTCAATGAACTTCGTTAAGTAACTCTGTTTGTTTTATCTGGTGTGTGTATGTGTATGGTAGAAAGGAGGGAAGAAAGGAGATAGAAACCACATACACATACACACACACACACACTCACACACAAGCACACATACACACATATACATGTGAGTGTGTGGTTCTTTTTCGTATGTATATATATATATATATATATATATA
>NC_069007.1:7438574-7440424 GCF_001194135.2 Octopus bimaculoides
CTCTTTGAAAACGAACCAGCGAGGGGGCCACTGTGTGTTCGTTTGCAAAGTCCATGAGATAGGTGTTCAGCCCCTAAGGGCCCCGAAGGTTCAAGAGAGAGGATCGTCCTGCAAAGAATGGCCCAGCGAATTTCTGGCGGCTGGTTGGGAGGTAGATACTCTCCCCGCTTCCGAGGAGAGGTCCAACCCGAAAGCAATCTTGTTCAAGCTTCTGTCGGGTAAACCAGGATCTTGACTCGCTAGAAATAGTTGTCAAAGTTTCCTCAAATCTCAGTTCACCTAATTAAATGGATCTTGCTTAGAATTTCCGACCATGGTCTACAGTTCGGTTCTTATACGTAGCACCTTGAGCAAATGTCTGCTACTGTAGCCCAGGGTCCTTGTGGATGGATTTCGAAAACGGAAACTGTAAGAATCCCATCGTGTACACGCACATACAGAGGCGCATACACACACACACACACACACACACACACACACACACACACACACACACACACACACATATATATTATGTATATATCAGAGGCGACTCCAAGTCATCAGATTTCGTCACTCGAGCACTTGACAGACTTCGCATAAGACACATGCCTGCTCAAGAATTTCACGTTTTCCCGCAATATTTCTAGTCCCACATGGCTTATCTTTTTTATATCTAGCACTATGTCTTTCTCCATTTCTAAGTTAACGGTAAAAATAAAGCAAACCTGCAAAACACAACCTGATCTTTACACACAGACGCACAGAATAACAGCAATCAAATAACGGCAGCACAACAAACATCAGCGATCTGATTGTCACCTGTACTGTTGACAAGAGATGCCAGTTAGTCTTTGACACCTACCAATCTCGTTCGTATTAGCCCGAGTTGCTGGATAATTTTTCGTTCCTTAAAGAATATTGTAGATTAGAAACTTTACATAGATTGGAATTTAAATCCTAATCTCTATAGAAATTTATTGTTTCAAGAAAACATAGAATTTGAATTACTTTTAGTTTTTACTTTTATAGATAACAACTCGGGCTGTAGCTTCTGAGTTCGAGTCTGGCGCGTGTGAACGATGTCAAGAGAACATCAGCTACGAACGATGTTCTTTGACACAGGGCACCTCTAAGATGACCGCCAGATGCTGAACGAAAATAAATGAACTGTGACCAGGCTCAATAAAAGGAGCCCAGGTTATTGGCTGAAAGTCAGTGTTGGCAGAAATTAAATCAGCTTGCAAATACACGTTCACTCCACTAAAATTATACTCGGGCTAAACCCGAACAGCCCGAGTGCCGGAGTCGCTACTGAGATATATATATACAAGAGTTAAGGAACGGCGTATATAAGATCCGAGCTGCATATGTTTCATAGTAAGCAGAACCTCGGAAGTGGTAAATATCCAAGTGAGGTGTATACTGCAGGTTACTCGTCAAGCCAAGGATGTCTTGATCGAATGAAAGTTTACATTGTCGCAAGGAGGTACTTGTTAAGACATGGAAGAATCGACCAGAATGTGTAGAGAACATAGCAAGAGTGGAGAACAATCTTCTGCCTCAATAAATAACTACTGTCCTGAAAGTTGTTATTTTATATTTACTAGAGAGTGCTTGAAGTGAACCTTGTTCCTACGCCTCGAGAGTCCCAGATGAAACTACCTCGCGGCAGGAGGCACAAATGAAGGCAGCGACACTAAACTCCCTTATTCAGCAAATGTCACATGTCAGAGGAGGCTCTCAGTAGTAACAGTGGAGCAAAACGGCGGTGCCCCAGCATGGCCACAGCTTTGAGCTGAAACTAAGAAAGAAAAAATGTGCGTGCGCGTGTGTGTATATACACACACACACACACACACACACACACA
>NC_069007.1:7441080-7444468 GCF_001194135.2 Octopus bimaculoides
ATATGTGTGTGTGTGTAGTAGATCTTGCATGCAAGAAGTGGATTCGATCCACTATAGCCAAATTTAAATTAACACAGCGACAGAACTTTTCCCATGGTGGAACAATGGTTTTTCTCTGACAGCAGTTTTACATTTTCCAGATGCCTTTAGCTAGGCCGAAACAATGTCTTCACCACTTAACCCTTTCTAACCTCTCCTACACCACCAAAATCTAGAATAGAGATAACAAGACCACCAACTAAATCTGTTATCCTTCTGGATTGTTATAAAAAGCCAGGAAACCACAAGAAAAATTTAGTTTAGTCACCAGTCGGTGACAACTCAACCAGTCCAGTCACATGGTGACGACTCCATGAGAACGAAGTCTGGCTGATCAGCTAGAACCTTGGCTAGAGGGAAAAATGAAGTTTACTGCCAGCAGCTGTGAGACAACGTCGCACACCCTACAACTGTTTATTTACTACTACAAGATCGTGTACACACATATACAAACTAAAATTAACTTTTTTTACCTTGCATGCTTTACGAACTGTGTTATACTACTACACTAACCTACCCGTCGTGGTATGGCATTTATTAGAGTAACGGTAAATAAATATTTCTTTACAACTTCGATCACTGTTCTTCGTTCATCTTACAACCGTTACAATTGGTAACTACACAAAATTATCATCGCTACAAACAAAAACATTATTTTACAATTGGTGAACCCGAACAAGAGAATTACTGCAATAGCAACCAATCTCTACCGTTACAATTGGTAACCTCCGACCCTATCATTTACCGTTACACACACACACAGATATATATATATATATATATATATATATATGTGTGTGTGTGTGTGTAACGGTAAATGATAGGGTCGGAGGTTACCAATATATATACATACACATACATGTACACAACATACACACACACATATACACACATGCACAAGTACATATACACCCACATATTCACATACACATACATATACACGCGCACCTGGTCCTTGTGAGGTTATAGTAGAAGACCCTTACCGAAGGAACCCTGCAGTGGGATTGATCCCGAGATCCAACGGCTGCGATGCGAATTACTGAACCATTTAACCGCATAGCTATGCTTACACCCACACAATTACAATTAAGTGAATATCTTAAAATCATTATCGCATTTTCAATTACACCACTTCCGGTACCAACAAGGTTTATCGTAGTTTCAAGTTATTATTTACGTAGAGTTGCTAATATAACTGCTGTAAAGTAGTACAGAGGTTCTAACCTTAGGGGCGCAATGGATAGACCCCCCCCCCAGGGACCGAGAGGTGTGTTTTAAGAAAATTTTGAAGGTTAAAGTTTATTATTATTATATTACATATCCCGTAGTCTTGTTGATCGTTGGGGTACAACTGAAGACTTTGTGATCAGATCCCTCCACCCATCTCTGTCTTCTGTCTTTCGCACTGCGCCTTCATCATCAGGCCTGTCCACAGATGTTTTTTTCCCACCTCTTTCTCTGTCAGCTTCTGTGTCTGTCACCTTTGATTGTTCCCTAAAGGATCGCTTTGGCCATCTCTGATGAGCGGGTGATATGTCCAGACCACTTGAGCTTGCGTTTCTTTACTGTGGGGAGAAGTTTCTCATAGAACCTTATTCCCTGCCTTATTCTTATTTTCACTTCCTCGTTTGTAACACTGAACTACTTGGTAAAATTGTTAATTATTAATTCTATTACTAATTGACGATTCCCTGCCCTTATTCTTGTATAATTTATATATATATATATATATTTGTACTACTGTAATTTTTTCCGTCCTTGTTTTCGTATACATTCGCTGCTTTCTTCCAAAGAATCCAATGCTCTTAGCTTAGTTTTTCCTTGGGGTTGGCCAAATCTCCCCTAAATCATACACTTTTTCGTCTGAAAATACTCTTTTACTTGTTTCAGTCATTTAACTGTGGCCATGCTGGAGCACCGTCTTTAGTCGAGCAAATCGAACCCAGGACTTATTCTTTGGTAAGCCTAGTACTTATTCTATCGGTCTATAAGCGGAGAGTTATAGTATGAAGTGAGAGTGAGTGTGATGCGCTGATGCTCTCTTTATCCTTTTATATATTTATACATATATATATGTGTTTATATATATATATATATATATATATATATATATGTATGTGTGTGTGTGTGTGTGTGTGTATATATATCTATATCTACCTATATATATATATATATCTATATCTGCCTATATATATATATATATATATAATCTTTTATCTGTTACATTCATTTGAGGCCATGCTGGGGCACTGCCTTAAAGAATCTTTTAGTCGAATGGATCGAGCCTGATACTTATTCCATCCGCCTCTTTTTGTCGAATCCCCATATGTATTTACGACGTACGTATGTATGGATATATGTATGTGTCTGTCTGTCTGTCTGTCTGTCTGTCTGTCTGACTGTATGTCTGTCTGTCTGTATGTATGTATGTATACGTATCAGGACGTATCAATTGCCCCATAGGACAATTACCCTCATAGACCAATCCCCCCCACCCACGACAACTACCCCCAGGGCAATTACCTCCCTTGGTTGATTACCCCCTCTACAATAGATTAAGAAGTCTTAAATCATCATCTGTTACCCTCAGGGTTAATTGTCCTTGGGGTGGGGTTATTGCCGAGGGGAGGGGGTAAGTGTCCTAGACTCGTATGTATGTATGTGAAAACCATATTCACATTCTGCAATATTTGCATGTAACAAGAGCCGAGTTCATTAGTCCCAAACAGAGTCACCCATATTGTTCTTAATGGTCAGTGATGGTCATCCTCGGTCACAAAGGGACGGCCATCATCACCATGAATGTATGCATCATCAGTGAAAACTTTGGCAAATATCGGATCATGGAATGCGTTTAAGTGGATGTTTTTCCTCACAGGAAACCGTTTGTTTAAGCTGAAATTTCCGGGATAATTTATTAATCGTGGAATGCAATACAGCAAAATCATTTGTGTGAGTGTGTGTGTGTATGTGTGTGTGTGTGTGTGTGTGTGTGTGTGAGAGAGAGAGAGAGAGAGAGAGAGAGAGAGAGAGAGTAAGAGAGAGAGAGAGAATGAATCGTAGGGGATACGATGTATAAACATCTAATTATCAAAGACGAAAAGTCCTATAAATTTTTTCAAATACCAAGGAATTTCTATTTCTTATTCTACACACATACACACACACACACATACACACACACGCCCACACATATATATATATATATGTATGTATGTATATGCCGGTTATTAATTTAATGTGTTACGTAATTTTCCCATGCTACAATAATTGCAAAAATTTCCTCCATCAGACGGAAAAATACCGAACGACTGCAATGGCAGCTTGGGTTTATTAAGCGTAATGGGTT
>NC_069007.1:7444689-7445289 GCF_001194135.2 Octopus bimaculoides
GTGTGTGTGTGTGTGTGTGTGTGTGTGTGTGTGTGTGTGAATATATGAAAGCAGACATGGCTTTATGGTAAAAAGGTTGCTTCCTAACCTCATGGGCTCATGTTCAGTACTAACGCGTACCACATTGGACAAATGTCTTCTAGTATAGTTCTGTAAGACTTGTGAATGGTTTTGGTACACGGAAACTGAAAAGAAGCCCGGGCATGCGGTCTACATAGTCATCAAAGACACGCTGCAAATATTATGTTTATACATCCTTTGCAATGGAATATCCCAACTCCATCGAACGGACTCTACACACGGCTGCTGCTGCTGGAGAAGATAATCGACTTGGTCAGACGGATGTGAATGAAGAAAGGGAGCAGTCGCCATATTTCATTTCATATCGGATACGACTGATGTGCGTATGATTATATAATCGGATTGTTACCTAACACTCCGTTGTGCCATTGGCGCTAAACCGATTGGCAAGATCAGCCGTGATGCATATATAATACTGTACACATCCGATAATATATATATAAACTAGCAGTTTGGCAAAAAGAGACCGACAGAATAAGTACTAGGCTTACAAAGAATAAAAGAATATATATATATATA
>NC_069007.1:7445301-7448251 GCF_001194135.2 Octopus bimaculoides
ATATATAATATATATATAAACTAGCAGTTTGGCAAAAAGAGACCGACAGAATAAGTACTAGGCTTACAAAGAATAAAAGAATATATATATATATATATATATATATATATATATATTACGGCGATGTAAACACGGCGATGTAACACGGCTAGGTTACGGCGATGTAAACACACCACCATCGGTTGTTAAGGGATGGTGGGGGACAAACACAGACACATACACAAATACACACACAGACACATACACACACGCATACATACACACAAGCACACATATACAATGGGCCTATTTCAGTTTTCCGTCTAACAAAACAACTCACAAGGCTTTGGCAGAACTATGAAACTTCATAAATTTCCGATGTTGATGAAATTTCAACCATAGGTAATTGACACACATCAAGAAGTATTCCCATGAAATATTCCCAAAGTTTCCGCTTCTCATAAGGGTTCTAAGACCCACTTATAGGGGCCTTAACTCCCAAATTTTAGTAATTTTTTTATGATTCAAAACTAGGTCAAAAGTACTGAGTGGATCTTTATGAAATTTGGAAATTATATTCTATGCATAAGGACAGATGTAATGCAGTATATGTTTGAAAGTGAAGGGGCATAAATGAGGCCATAACCCCCACGAAAATTCATATATTTTTGCTGTTGATGAAATTCTAACTATAGATAGACACAAATGAAGTAATATTTCTAAAATTTCAACTTCTTGGGAGTTAGTAAAACCCTTTAATGGGGGCTTAACCTCCACAGTTTAGTCATTTTTCCTAAGCCAAGACAAATACAAATCTACTCTTGGACGCTGTAGAGTCACCCGAGCATACAAGATGTAATTCAATGGTACAACAGTGTAAGGGTTTGCTTTGAGATTGTGATTTCTGCAATGTGGTGCATGAATTGTCAAGTGAAGAAGTGGCATCTTTGCCTCCACTGATTCAGTTGTAAAGTGTTATTTTGAGTAAAGTTATTTGGTTGCAGACCTCCTTTGAGTATTTTTATTACCACTGGGTCAGAGATAGTCCCCAGATGGTAACATTGATTTTAAGGCCTTCCCAGATAAGTGACTTATTTATAGATTACAAATTTACCAAATCCGCTCACAAGGTTTCGGTCGGCCCGAAACTATAGTAGAAGACACTTGCTCAAGGTGTCACGCAGTGGGACTGAACCCGGAACCATGTGGTTGGTAAGCAAGGTACTTCCCACACAGCCACTCCCGCGTGTGTTTATGTGTGTAAATATATATGTGCACATATCTATATGTGTGTGCTTGTGCTTGTGAACCACCATCACTAGACCAGCGTTGTTGGTTTGTTTACGTTTCTGTAAGCTAGCAGTTCAGCTAAAGAAACCGATAGAACGAGTACCAGACTTTGAAAAAACTAAGTACTGCTGTCGACTAAATTGTTCAAGGTTGTGCCCCAAGATCTAAAAGATAAGAAATAAATATATATAAATAAATAGATTAGCCTCAGAAACCAGAAAACTAGCAAATATTTGCTTTATATTTTAAACCTAACCCATGCAACCTTAAACAGTTAAATTACCTTTTGAGAATAATTTGCCGAATCCACAGTAACGCTTGTACCACACCCATGGCCCAATAATGGCTTGATATAATAAAAATACATTGCAACTATAAGTAATTTCCCCTCGTTTGACATTTTGCCAGAAATCAGCTGACGAAAGCTACAGAAATATGGGAAGAAAACGGAACGAGAAATTTGGGCGCGGCTGTTTAGGCGCTGATGAACTTGCTCGGCTGACTGGACATTCACCCTATTTTGCCATCGGTACGTTTTTGAGTCGGTGGCATTATACCCCAGCACTCATGTATGTATGTATGTATGTATGTATGTATGTATGTATGTATGTATGTATGTATGCATGCATGCATGCATTTAATAATGTATGTATGTGTGGATGTATACACACACACACACACACACATATATATATATATATATATATATATAAATATGTGCGTGTGTGTGTATATATATATATATATATAAATACACACGGAAAATGGAATTCACGAGATTGTTTATTAATCACAACGAACATTTCGACCCAACTTCCATTGGTCCCTCGCAGGTGTGATATTATACAACTGTTTATGGTGCATCTCTCGATGTAGATGTGTCTTTTCAGGCGACTTTTTAAAAGGTACCTCGTTCAATAAACTCAGTTTCGCTTGGTTCGATTATACAGCGCGTCGTTATAGGCTTTATGGTTTCAAATGACATGGAATGGATACAATCTATTTTTATTAGAAAAGAGACCCCGCTCCCTTCGATCATGAATAACCATAAGATTGTACCTAGAAAGTTACCCTCCGAGGCACAAGTCCAGGCAAGGTTGTCTATGGAAGACCTGCAGTCGCCCATACATCCCATCCTCGCCTCTCCACGCCACCGATGTTATCCATGGGAAAGGCAAAGGGGCCGATACAGCTTGGTATCAATGACATCGCAGCTAATTTCTACAGCTGAGTGAACTGGAGCAACGGGAAATTAAGTGTCTTGCTCAAGAACACAACACAGTGCCCGGTCCGAGAATTGAACTCACTACCTCATGAGTATATGTTAGAAACGTTTTCAAAAAAATTATTTGATGCAGTTACATTATTATCAATTATATAGAAAAATTAAAATCTTTAAAAGAAAACAGGTTTGTGAAACTGCTTTCGCTGTTTTAAGCTTTTCAAACGTTAGTATTGTAAGAAAATTCCTATAGAAAAGCGCTTACATAAAAAGAAAACTTCTTTCCATCAGGTCTGTGGTTATCTGCTAAGTTGTTTAATATAGTTAAGTAATATTTAAGTTCAAAAACTCTTTTTGTCAAGTATGTGTATGCGTGTGTGTGCGTGCGCATGCGCGTGTGTCTGTGTGTGTGTCTGTGTGTGTGCCTGTGTGTGCATGCGTGCGCGTGTATATATATAT
>NC_069007.1:7448580-7452787 GCF_001194135.2 Octopus bimaculoides
ATATATATATACCTGTGTGTGTGTGTGTGTGTGCAACTACTGGTGTTGATGCAGAACATGCTTGGCTGATTGCCCCGTATCAAACTACCGCCATCCGATGCAGATTTGCCCTTGTCTTGAGGTTGCAGTTAATTCCTTATCAGGCCATACGAATGCAGGTCTCATAGGGGATTTCTTATCAATTGTTTATCACCATGTGGCATTTATCGCCTTACCACTGTGCTCACACATGGTCAGTTAGGGCACCATCTTCACATAATCTTAGTGATCAAAATCAATTTAAAATCTCAAGATATCGCAGACGTCTCCCACTTATGAAAATGTTAAATTCACAAAGAATTTTCTTAACAGAGACATTGGTTCATTCTTTTACTTTTTACTTGTTTCAATCATTAGACTTCGGCCATGCTGGGTTACTGCCTTGAAGAATTATTAGCCGAATGTATCGGCTACAGTACTTATATTTTGTAAGACTGGTACCCATTCTAGCGGTCTCTTTTGTCGAACGGCTTGGTTACGGGGACTTAAAAACATCAGCACCGGTTGTCAAGTAGTGGCGGTGGGGGACAAATACAGACACCTACCACGCAGTGGTGAGGACCTAACAAAGACACAAAGATACACACACAGACATACACACACACACACACGCATACATACACACACACACACGCACACATAAACATACACACATACACACATGCACATATATATATATACGGGCTTCTTTCAGTTTCCGTCTTCCAGATCCACTGACAAGGTTTTGGTCGGTACCAGGCTACAGTAGAAGACGCTTTCTCAAGGTGCCACATAATGAGACTGAGCCTAGAACCATGCGGTTGAGAAGTAAGCTTCTTACGGCACAGCCACCTCATACACACACACACACACACACACACACACACACACACACACACACACACACACACACACACACACACACACATATATATATATATAGTGCAATTTAAACCTTAAACTGCTTGACAAATAACCGATATTAAGAAATCCATGTGCAATTACGTTCTTCTATTGACGCATACTTAAACAGACAACATCCGCCCGTCGACAAGTTTTATGACAATCTAAGCTTAACGTGCATCAAAGGGAAACGAACAGATAAGAAGAGACAATAAATCTGTCAGAAAGTGACAGCGTCTATTTTACAGACGGTCTGATAACATTCTTTCCCCTGTCGGTCTCATCCCTGTCTGTACTATGCTAGCTTTTTATTCACCATCTGACATCTATATAACGTCCTTTTATTAGCATTTTGAGTAAAGCCAGTCGCAAATTATCTCCACGATGGTGATTTCTATCATCTTTTCCCAAATATAGTTACATGCTATAAGTTACACATCTCTGATGATTTGTCAGCAAGTGTTGGTTATGTAATCGGCATTATGTAAGCAATAATCTCTTGTGTTAATGAAACGTACGTAACATAGTATAACTATATACCTCAGGTTCTGTTTTGTTATTCTACGCTAGGCAGATTTATCATATCACTTTATGCGCATTTCAGTATTATCATTTTCATTTTATCTAGTGTTTAAGTGTGTGTGTGTGTGTGTGTGTGTGTGTGTGTGTGTGTGTGTGTGTAGATATGTGTGTATGTATATATGTAGATAATATTCCGTACATAAAACAACGGGTCATATACTAGTATACATATAAATCTGCACACGCACGCACGCACACACACACACACACACACACACACACACACACACACACACACACACTAACACATACATATTCAGGACTAAGTAGGTGTTGTCGAAGTTGCTTTTCTTGTTCGAGTTAGTTTCCTTTTAATTCGATTCAGAGAAAGGAATGAATGGGTTCATCAGAGGTCTTAAAAGGTTAATGAAATACGAGAGAGAGAGAGAGATTATACAGAGTCAATAGACGCTGCTGTTGCTTGTCAACTATTTTATCGTCGGCTTATTTATTCAGATTTTTAATTTTACTTGTTTGTTTTCGAACTATTTTCACCGAGTCACGGCAATGTTCGCGTTGTTGCACGATTTCGCTGTGTCATACAATACACCATACACCGCTGCACACACCACGCTCAAACACGCACACATAGAGTCACACACCCTTACACAAATACACACACACACACACACACACAATCACAAATGTGCATATGAATACTTGTGTGTATATGAATGTGTTTGTGTGTGTGTACGAGGCAGAGAGAGAGAGAGGGGGGAAGAGAGAGGGAGAGAGTGATAGATGGAGAGAGAGAAAGAGATTGAGTGTGTTTTTGCTAAGGAGAAATTATGATAAACACAAGTTTATATGATTTGTTCCTTACGTACTTTTCACCGTTGTGGCTGTTTGGAACTTCTGCAATGGATGTTATCAGTACAACTGGCTACTTAAACACAATGGATCATCACAGGAACACTTTGTTGGATCATTTTAAAGAGATCAAATGTGTATATATGTGTGTGTGTATATGTGTGTATATATATATATGATTGACCGCTAGCCACTAAAGCTTTTTTTTAATTCTCTCTCTGTTTATTTCCACGTGTTCCTTACTCGAGAATATGTACTCTGGATATGTCGATGATGTCAACGTAGTGGTAAAGACAACCCCACAAGAGAGTGCTCTTGAAATAGAAATAGAAACTAATACTATGGAGAGCATCCAGCAAATAGCTAACCCCATCCACCAGAGTATTAAGGTCACAATAAACTACCCTACTAAACAACCTACCCATAGACTACCAGTACTAGATACAGAACTCTGGCTGGAAACTGTGAATAATAAAACCCGAATCCTTTATTCACACTATGCCAAATCTATGGCCTCCAAATACCTGATAACTCAGCTATCGTGGACAATGCCAAATTCAATATATTGATGGCAGACCTCGTCAGAGTAATGCGAAATGTGTCTCGCATGTGCGACCCTACAAAGTTAAAGAGACATATACAACATTTCGTTCACCGCATGCAGTTCTCAGGTTACAGCCATAAAGAAAGGATCAGAGTATACAAAGGAGCTATGAGGAAATTTGAAACCATCAAACGTAACGATAGGAATGGGATTTGTCCACTTTATAGGAGCAAATCATGGAACACCATTGAAAGGATTAAGAAGGAAATAGGGAAGGCCAACTCATGGTATGATAGCCGCAAATACCAGAGCGTCATGTTTGTCGACACCACCCCTAGAGGCGAACTGGCGTACCGCTTTAGAAGGGCTCTAGACAAACTTAAGCTAAGAATTAAGGTTGTTGAAAGGCCAGGCAACCCTATCAGATCCTTTATCGGAAGAACCTACCCTTTTTAATAGAACCCCCTTACCGATAGGAACTGTACTGTATGTAGATGTAGCCCACAAACAAACTGTAAAGCCAGAAATGTGGTCTATAGTATAAGATGTACAGAGGGACGATGCAGTAGCAAGACAACAACGTATGTAGGTGAAACAGCACGGAGCATAGGAGAGCGGGTAAATGGACATTGGAGGGAACTTAAGGAAGAGAAGAGCTCATCAGTTTTGTATCAGCACGCTGAGCAAGAACATGGAGGCTCACTCAACAACATAGAAATTAAAATCTTGTCCACATATAGAACAGACGCAGCGCTCAGACAAATTACAGAAGCTACACACATAATAGAAGATAAACCTAGCCTGAATAGGAAACTGGAATGGAACACTAGCACACACCCCCAACAAACCACAACATATGACAATAAAATCCCCATAAACTGATAACAATATGAACAAAATATAATACAATACGCAGATAAACAAATGGAATTAAATAACTACATACGTTAACAAAATTAAATTAAATACGGAAAAAAGTAGGTATAAACATATGAAGAAATAAATAAAAACAAATTAAACGAACATGAATAAACAGGGGATACAGATAATACAGGCACCCCCCACACACATGCACTTACTAAACACAGACACACATAGGGGTATGTGCATGCGCAAATAAAGACACATACAATAGGAATACAAAATACAAAATGGCTGATCGTTAGTAAGGAGGGACACACAAATAAGAAAGAAGAAAGCAAAGGACCACTGATGAGGTCACAGTAGTGTGACGAAAGAACTCTGGCCGAAATATATGTGTGTGCGCGCGCGCGTGCATGTGTGTGTGTGTTTATGTGCGTTTATGTCTATGTTTGTTCCCACCGACCGCTTAACAACTGGTGTTGGTAT
>NC_069007.1:7457232-7458316 GCF_001194135.2 Octopus bimaculoides
GCGGAATTTGAACTCAGAACGTAACGGCAGACGAAATACCGCTAAGCATTTCGCCCAGCGTGCTAACGTTTCTTATTTCGTTATTGCCCACAAGGGGCTAAACATAGAGGGGACAAACAAGGACAGACAAAGGGATTAAGTCGATTACATCGACGCCAGTGCGTAACTGGTACTTAATTTATCGACTCCGAAAGGATGAAAGGCAAAGTCGACCTCGGCGGAATTTGAACTCAGAACGTAACGGCAGATGAAATACCGCTAAGCATTTCGCCTGGCGCGCTAACGTTTCTGCCAACTCGCCGCCTTTAACCAAAAATTCATTGTCATGTCTGTGTTAAAAACAATCAATTTATTTTAATTGAATTTAATTTACTGTTATACAGATACAGCACCAAGTTTCCGGATACTGATACTTCGGAACTTTTTATAATCCACATCAATTTACAGTAATATACCTTTATTTCCTTTTATTACACTGTGTAACAAGATTTTTGCCCCTGGGTAGCAACTGTTATTTCCTATTTCCTATTTGCTTATTCCTAGAAAATATGAAAAATGGCCAATATTTCCTTCAAACTTTACTTTTTTTTACATTTATTCAAACTCCAAAGAATCCCTCTCAACTGATGGCTGTGGTACTCCCCCACTACTCCTGCTCGTCATCAGAGATGCACATATTGTCAGCCACCAAGGGACATACTCAACTGGTTAAGGTCAAGCAGCTGACAAGTAAATCTGTGGTATTGAGCAGAATATTTGCTATAATGATATTTCTGCTTCAGCAACTCTGCAATGAATCTGTTTGAAATGTAATGGAAAAGAGATCAGTTTCAAAATATTGATGTCCAGATGACAAAAGCAAAGTTTGAAGGGAATAGTAGAAATTTCGTGTGATTTCTAGATAGAAGTAAACAGGAAATAGCACTTATTGACCAAAGACAACAAACAAATCTGTGGTATTAAGCAGAATATTTGCTATAACGATATTTCTGCTTCAGCAGCTCATCTGAAATGTAATGGAAAAGAGATCAGTTTCGAAACATTGATGTCCAGATGACAAAAGCAAAGTTTGAAGGGAATAGTA
>NC_069007.1:7458576-7460222 GCF_001194135.2 Octopus bimaculoides
TATTGATGTCCAGATGACAAAAGCAAAGTTTGAAGGGAATAGTAGAAATTTCGTGTGATTTCTAGATAGAAGTAAACAGGAAATAGCACTTATTGACCAAAGACAACAAACAAATCTGTGGTATTGAGCAGAATATTTGCTATAATGATATTTCTGCTTCAGCAGCTCATCTGAAATGTAATGGAAAAGAGATCAGTTTCGAAACATTGATGTCCAGATGACAAAAGCAAAGTTTGAAGGGAATAGTAAAAATTTCGTGTGATTTCTAGATAGAAGTAAACAGGAAATAACACTTATTGACCAAAGACAAAAGAAAGAAAAATAAAGTAAATAAAATGAAAATTTTGTTACACAGTTAATTTAATATTTGCTTAAGTTTCCAACTTGACAAAGGTGACCGTCTCTGGTTCGGAAAAGTCAGTATTCCGGTAAGGCTTTGGAATCAACGGTTCCGGAAAATCGACATTTTACCTGTAATTTTTCTGGGTTCTTTTTGGTTTTTTTTGCGATGGATTCACCTGGCTCTTTTTAACAAGTAACTCACATCTAGATACAGTTTCAGAAGAGACACACCCACATATTATTTTCAGATGGCAGTCTTGCATGAAATGTTTTCGGTTACAAACCTTACTGAAAACACCTTATTCATTTACAGCAATGATCATCATCATTATAATGGGGCAATTCCTTCGTGTCGGAAGATCATGAGGAGGACCGACACGCCCTTCAGTGGTTATGTAAACAAATCCCTGATACAGCTTGGGTTTTTTTACCTGCCAGTGCTTAGTAATTTCAAAGTGTGAGTCAGTGCACGCATTTCGACCTCACACTTTAGTCTCGGAAGTCTGTCCAGAGAGACTCAGCCGGCCAAGACGGATACGGTGACCACCAACTTGAAGGTTTTCCATTGGAGAGACCGTCCCCAAGGCGAATTGCTTAACAAGGCCCGAGAGTTCATCTTACTCGGGATACATATACACACACACATATATATATACATGCATACACATACATATATGCATACACACACATACATATATATGTACACATATATCCATACATACATGCATGCATACATACATATATGCATGCATGCATACATACGTACGTGTGTGTGTGTGCCTGTATGTGTGTGTGCCTGTTTCTTCGACCAAACCCTTCAAGGTATTGCTCCAGCATGGTCGCATTCCAGTGACTGAAGCAACTAAAAGATAACAGGCCAAAGAGTCTGTCCTCCCAGTCTGATCCCACTCATGGACATCAGACCACAGTGGCTCAACCGTTCAAGACGGCCGCGGTGACCACCAAGCTGAAAGCTTTCCATTGGAAAGGCCTTCTCCTCCTAGGTGCATTGCTTTCCAGGGCTGGGGAGCTCCACCGACCCTAGATTCGAAACAAGGATTGCTTTCAGTTGCTTGTGATTTATTCAACAATGTCACGGAACCGCACAATATCTGTTGCATAAGTTTAAGGGTAGGCACCCCAATCTCAAAACCTCTGATGTAGGGGGCACCCTTGTTGGGTCGTCAAAATCGTCGTCTCGCCTGGGGGGTAGTGGCAGTGGTGGTGATGGTGGCGATGATGGTGGTGGTGACGGTAGTGGTGATGGTGGCAGTGGTCAAGGTGGTGGTGGTGGTGGTGGTGGT
>NC_069007.1:7467210-7469683 GCF_001194135.2 Octopus bimaculoides
TATATATATATATATATCATTTTCTCAATGGACCCGGAAGTTGTTGTTCGCAAATAGCAGCAGTAATTTTCTTCAGCTGAGTACACGTCATTGATTGGTTAAAATTACCCAAATACGACAACTTTAACACGAAATAACTTCTAAAATACAAATATTTTGTCAAAAACGTTAAGAGTAAACCCTATTCTATGTGACACATTCTACCAGTATCCGAAGTTTCAAAGTGTTTAGTTTAAAAAATTAATAAAAAAATCTGGCCGTCAAATTGAATAGATCCGGGTAATTATCTTTAAAAGTCTTAGACTTCTTTTTCTACTATCTCCCTTACGCTGCAAAATTACATTTTTCGATTTAGTGTTGTTATTCGAACTGAAATTTATATTGTTATTACCGTTATAACGTGTTTTCATGTCCTGATTAATGGAGGTAGAGTTTATAGCAATAGGGTTAACATAGGTAATTCTTTCTTTATAGCCTGCTTTAAGTATGGCAGAGTTATAAAATTCGGCTTTATCGTTGAAGATATCAACATTAGCAACTAATTCAGAAAGTCTAAGTGAAATATGTCTAACTAATAGCCTTCGAATGATTACTGAAAGAGCTAATGTATTTTAAATTAGTTGCGGGTTTATGGTATGGGAAATATGAATCATTATATAAATTAAGGGTAATGTCCAAAAAGTTGGCTTTAGTTATGTCATCGTCGAAAATAATGTTTAAACCCATGCTTCGGAAAAATTTAACCAACCAATTTGTAACCTTTTGTAATTTTTGGTTAGAAACATTTTGAAGATTGAGTAGGTCATCATCACGATATAAACCTCCATTGATGTTTGGGAAGTGGTCAGCTGACCACTTCCCAAACATCAATAACAAATGTTGGCAACAAGAGAGAAGCTGTGAGTATCAACGGGAGAACATGTATTCCTTTCACCAGTTAACATCCATAGGCTGACAGCCGTTTCGAGGCCAACAGAAATAACTTATTTTAGTGTATAATAAAATTAATCTACATGTCTGCATATTACTCTACATTAGGCTCTTAGGTATTGCTTTACTTTCTGGTATGTAACTGGATCCACTAAAAGATTCGATAGATCTCCAGGGGATCATTTAACGACAATGTAAACTTCATTTGATTAACCCATCACCTACCAGTGATCTCATATGAGATCACTTAAAAATTACAAATTTCGTAATTATCTGTCAATATTTACACATATCTAACCCTTTTGCTATATCTACTAGGTATATTTCTCTGACATTCAAATGAGGTTTGCTAATTTTTCACCCAAAATCTCGCTTATTTCTATTTAAAATGTTATTTTGATCATTCCAGCGTGTTTCTAAGGCTGTTTTATGCTAGAAATCAAAGTTTCATAAAAAAATTCCAGTTAATAGAATTATGGGAGGTAATGGGTTAAGGTATCTTTGGCCTGACAAGTAGCAAGCGGATTACCCATCGTTTGGATAATTACCACTTCCGAGGTTCTGCAAGCTATGAAACATATATAGCCAGGATTTTATCTGCTCCATTCCATAAACTTGAATTTCTATTCGCGTACACAGCAACTCCGGCTGCTAACCGGAAGCTATAAAACAGTTTTTTTCAGCTTATCGAACTTCGATAGGGAAAAAAATTTACCAAGCTTACTAACTTCCTACACTTTGACCTTTTGCACCCCACCACACACACACATATCTTTCATCTTTTATCTTTTACTTGTTTCAGTTGTTAGATTGCGGCAATGCTGGGGCACTGCCTTTGTGTGTGCGCGCGCACGGGCGTGTGTGTGTGTGTGTGTATCTTTGTGTTTGCCTGTTTGTCCTCACCACCATTATTTTATATCCAGTCTTGGCTTATTTGCGCCCCTGAAACTAGGGGTTCGGCTGAAGGCCACTGATATAAATACCACGCTTTAAAAAGAAAACTCTTAGAGGAGTGGCTGTGTGGTAAGTAGCTTGCTTACCAACCACATGGTCCCGGGTTCAGTCCCACAGCGTGGCATCTTGAGCAAGTGTCTTCTACTATAGCCTCGAGCCGACCAAAGCCTTGTGAGTGGATTTGGTAGACGGAAACTGAAAGAAGCCCGTCGTATATATGTATGTATATGTGTTTGTGTGTCTGTGTTTCTCCCCCAACCATCGCTTGACAACCGATGGTGGTGTGTTTACGTCCCTATAACTTAGCGGTTCGGCAAAAGATACCGATAGAATAAATACTAGTCTTACAAAGAATAAGTCGTGGGGTCGATTTGCTCGACTAAAAGGCGGTGCTCCAGCATGGCCGCAGTCAAATGACTGAAACAAGTAAAAGAGTATACCTCTCCTCCTCCTTCTACTACTACTACTACAACCACTACCACTAACACTGCCACCTCTCCTGGGACTGCTACCCTCACAACTACTACTACTACTACTACTACTACTACTACTACTACTACTACTACTACTACTACTACTACTACTACTA
>NC_069007.1:7469943-7471376 GCF_001194135.2 Octopus bimaculoides
TGGTAGAGGTGGTGATGATAGCGTTGTTATGGTTGTGATGTACTTGTTGCTGTTGTTGGTGATTGTGGTGTTGTTGTTGTTGTTGTTGTTGTTGTTGTTGCTGCTGGCGGCGCCAGTGGTTTGCTATTGTCTCTTCCTATTGCAATGCTATTACCAGTCCGAATATACTTCAGGCACGTTCGATCTAGGGAACAAGCTTCTCACTGTCTTATGTCATGGAGAATATATCTCGCTTGTTGACAAAAAGTGAATATACACCTAGATCAGCTCGCAGCGCCATCTACCAAGACTGTGAGATGCTAGCATTTCGGAGTAGTTATCGCCTCATCAGCTACAGCCACTAAGCTGACGGCATTGCGCCTTGAATTAGGAGATTACCTCCCTTATGCTTTTCCAGTCACCATACAGTGACTGGCAGCGCTATACGGCAGATCACCTTAAGTAAATTACGGAAGGGGGGAACTAAGCAGTGATAAGTGAAATTGCAATGTTATTATCAGTCCGAAGATACTTGAGGCAGGTTCGAACTGGGCAACAGCTTGTTCTCTTATTCCTGGTTCCGGTCACGCCGATGGTTTTGTAGCTAGTATGTTACTGTTGTTGATGCTGCTGTCGTTATAGTTGTTACTGCTGTTGTTGTTTTTATTGTTAGTTTTATTGTTTTTGTTTTGGTGGTGCATGGCTCAGTGGTTAGAGCGTCAGGCTCATAACCATGAGGTAATGATTTCAATTCCCAGACCAGACTGTGCGTTGTGTTCTTGAGCAAGACACTTTATTTCACGATCATCTAGTCCACTCTGCTGTAGAAATGAGTTGTGACGTCACTGGTTCCAAGCTGTATTGACCTTTGCCTTTCTCTTGGATAACATCGGTGGCATGGAGAGAAGGGAGGCTGGTATGCTTGGGCGACTGCTGGTCTTCTATAAACAACCTTGTCCGGACTTGTGCCTCGGAGGGTAATTTTCTAGGTGCAATCCCATGGTCATTCAAGGCTGAAGAGTGTCTTTATATATACTTATTCTTTGTAAGCCTAGTATTTATTCTATCGGTATCTTTTGCCGAACCGCTAGTTATAGGGACGTAACCATACCAGCATCGGTTGTCAAGCGATGGTGGGGGTACAAACACAGACACACAAACACACACACACACACACACACACACACACACATATATACATATACATATATATTACGGGCTTCTTTCAGTTTCCGTCAACCAAATCCATTCACAAGGCTTTGATCGGCCCAAGGTTATAGTAGAAGACACTTGCCCAAGATGCCACGCAGTGGGACTGAACCCGGAACCATGTAGTTGGTAAGCAAGCTACTTACCATACAGCCACTCCAACGCCTATGTTATCAAAACTTTTAAAATTTGGCACATTAATATACTTTTCAAGCTGAATTGCTGGAGTTATTTCACTCTTTCCA
>NC_069007.1:7473810-7474438 GCF_001194135.2 Octopus bimaculoides
TGTGTGTGTGTGTGTGTGTGTGTAAATGTAAATGTACAACCATCCAGATTTCTGAGTACCTTAATTTTTTTTTCTATAATATAATTCCTGTACATCACCTCCAAACCTTCAAATATATATATATATATATGTATAATTAAGTGTATTTTTCTTACTTCTGGGTTATTGTAAAGGCGGACTATTGGTTACGCCTCGCCCTGTGAGTTTTACGTTACCCTGCCTGCTATATATAGCGACAGTATGCTCTTATTCATACTCCCCTGATGAACCATGTAAGCGAAACGTTGTGCTCAATGTTTGAATATTTCATTAAATATTTTTTTAACGTCTTGTAATATAGACGTCGTTTCCCAGGATATTTGAATGTATACTTGCAAACAGACAGATAGACAGACACACAGACACAAACATGCATGCATACACACACTTTCACCACATGCACACGTTATACAATATATATAAGTGTGTGTATGCGTATGTGGTGTAATTACATTTGCATGTATATTACATGTATACGTATGTATTCACATATACATGTACATCCATGCGTGTGTGTACGAATATATAACACACATATATATACATATATACATACATACATATATATATATATATATATATATATATA
>NC_069007.1:7475714-7476165 GCF_001194135.2 Octopus bimaculoides
CAGTACTGGTGATGGTGATGGTGTTACGGGTATCGTATTGGGGTGTTGATGTTCCCGATGATGATGATGATGATGATGATGATGATGATGATGATGATGATGATGATGATGATGATGACGGTGGTGATGATGATGATGTTGGCGGCAACGATCATGAAGATGACGACGATGATGGCTACGATGATGATGATGATGATGACTACGATGGTTATGATGATGATGATGATGATGATGATGATGATGATGATGATGATGATGATGATGATGTTGATGATGAAAACGATGATGATGAAGACGATGATGATGATGATGATGATGATGATGATGATGATGATGATGACGGCAGCGGCGTCGATGATGATGATGTTACAGTAAGTGATGATGAGGAAAAAACAAGGTGGGGATGGGGGTGGGGGGAGAACGTGCAGGATGAGACAGGACAAGGAGCGGG
>NC_069007.1:7477734-7478828 GCF_001194135.2 Octopus bimaculoides
ATAAGTCCTGGGGTCGATTTGTTCGACTAAAGGCAGTGCTCCAGCATGGCCGCTGTCAAATGATTGAAACAAATAAAAGAATACACACACACACATACACACACACACACACACACACATACACGCACATAATATTATTTAATTAATAGCAGGAGATGGATTTCGTATTAGACTTTTATTAGGTACAGCATACGTTTCGACCCATCAGTCTGGGTCTCATCAGGTACATTGATAAAGATGTCTCACTACAGATTCGGAGTGTCGGCTGGTTTGTTGTTTTATGTCCATCAAGTTACGGAGTGATTAGAAGAAAAAGAAAATACCTTTGAGTGAGAGGTCTGATACTATCTTTCCCATCTTCCCAGCACATTAATTGTAAGCACCGCCGTCCGTAATGCGGGTGGTGATTTATAGTAGCTTACATTTCGACTTATCTTAGAACATGGTTGAGTCCATGAAACAGGATTTGAGTACACCTCCATTTAGAGCACAGTCTAAGCTATCTTTTTGTGGAAGAAGGTTTATGTTCCTATAACCTGTGTTAATTCTGTAATCCACCCTTTAAAATGGCTGTGTAGTAAGAAGCTTGCTTCCCAACCACATGGTTCCGGGTTCAGTTCCACTGCGTGGCACCTTGAGCAAGTGTCTTCTACTACGGCCTCACTTGACAACCGATGTTAGTGTGTTTATGTCCCCGTAGCTTAGCGGTTCGGGCAAAAGTGATCAATAGAACAAGTACTAGGCTTACAAAGAATGATTGAAACAAGTAACAATGTAAAATAGTGTGTGTGTATATATATATATATATATATATGTAAGTAGTTTTCGTAACTTATCCTCCGACGCTACTCTATCTCTTTCTCTCCCTCTCTTTCTCTTTCCTTTCTCCCCCCCTCGTTCTTCCTCTGTACTACTACGTATCTCGCCTTACCCCTCTTGTTCTTCCTCTGTTACTACTACGTATATCTTTTTTCCCCCTCGTATTTCCTCTTTTTCTTTTTTCCTCTCGTTGCTCACCATTCTTCTACTTCCTCCCTCTCTTTTTCCCTCTACCACTCTCTCTCTTCCCTTTACACCGGCATGGTCACATGCTT
>NC_069007.1:7479589-7482476 GCF_001194135.2 Octopus bimaculoides
ATCCCATAAGCTCTGTCCGAATTTTCAATAAAGAAAACAAGTGATCAAATATTATATTTAATTGAAATTTAATCATCAATGTACTTTCCCTGATTTTCTATTTACAAGCTTTTTAATTCCATCAATGTAAAACTCTTTTGGTTTCAAAGCGAAGAACTCTGAAATATCTCCTGAACGAGAGCTTTGGAACCATCTCTGGACAGTTCTGAGGCCAACAAAACCGTTACCAAAGGCCCGCTTGATATTCCGTAGAGCTTCTGCGGCAGAGTGACCCAGTTTTTACTCATACGAGAAAATAACTCAACATAGGTTGGTTATTGGCATTTTCATAAAGTCTGTGGGTATGAATTTTGTATACCAATATTGTTGGGAAAGGAAAAGAGTCAAGATTAAATGCAAGGTATACATAATTGAGTTTTTAAATGATTGAAATAAGTAATTAAAAATGCAACATTTCGTGTGAAACAACTTTTTATATATGTATATATGTATTTCTTATATTGTTTTGCTTGCTTCAGTCATTAGACTTTGGCCATGCTGGAGCACCGCCTTGAAGAATTTTTAGTCGAATGTATCGTCCCCACTTCTTTTTTTTTTTTTTCTTTAAGCCTGGTACTTATTCCGTCGGTCTTTTTACCAAACCGCTAAGTTGGGGGACGTAACCACACCAGCGCCGGTTGTCAAGCTGTAGGTGGAAAACAAATACACACACAAAGACACACACACACACACATATGTTATATTACACATAAACAACGGTCTTCTTTCAGTTTCTGTCCACCAAATCTGCTCACAAGGCTTTGGTCGGCCTGAGACTATAGTGGAAGCAACTTGCCCAAGGTGCCACGTAGTGGTACTGAACCCGGAACCATGTGATTGGGAAGTAAGCTTCTTACCACACAGCCACGAAATGAAGGAAATCTCGAACCCAGACATCCAGGTCTACAACCAGAGAAGGACCATCGATTATAACAGACATATTGCCCCAGATCTGCCTCTTGCCCACAGACTTCCTGCTTCCCCTCCTTGTTTCTTTCGCTACCGCTACTCTAATGGCCTCTGCTCCCCGAAGCTGCCTGATCTCCTGTCTCTACCACCCAGGGCCTCCGACCCACCCCACTCTCCAATACTCCTTAGTCTTGTTGCGTCCACCACTGTGGTGGACCTACACCAACGAATATAGCCATAGTCTTTCTTTCTTTCTTTCTTTCTTTGTACTTGGTTCAGTCATTAGACTGCGGCCGTGTTGGGGTCACAGTCTTCAACGGTTTAGTCGAACAAATCGGCCCCAGTGTTTATTTTTTCCTAAAGCCAGGTACTTATTTTACTTTATCAGTTTTTTTGTTTTTTTTGCCGAACCACTCTGTCACGGGGAGGTAAACAAAATAATACCGATTGTCAAGCTATGTACCAGGAACTGAGAGGGATATCGTGGAACAGAGACACTGTGGGTGATACAGATAATTTGACATTATTTTTTAATTCCGCATGCAAAAACATATAAGATATAAGTATTCTTTTCCTTGGGACAAATTCTTTGTTGACCATTGTTATTCTTATCGTAGTTTACAAACTCAAGTTTGAATACGTTACTCAACATTGGAGTTTTGGAGATGGATGCCCCCTTCACACACACACATGAATGCATAAATGTACATATAAACTTATATATGAATACATGCATCCACATGCACTTATATATTACTGATGTACACAAATACATGACAGGTATACGTAATACTGAAATACGCATAACGTAAACACGTTATTAATATAAGTAATTAAAAAAAAAAATTAACAAATACAATCAATGAAGAGATATAAGAAACTGTAAGATGATACATGTTGATTTTATTAGGTATTTCTGTTTATTTAGAAAGCTACAAGGAACAGGTCAGACGCTAAACTATAAATTTCACAGGGTACAACCTTAAAGTTGACACCGCTCGCAAAACGCGAAAAATTTGTCTATTCGCTAAAAATACTCAGTTTTTTTCAATTTTTAAACCTCTGTAACTTTTTCCTCCAATTTTTTTCCATTACATCATATCTTCAAAGCAATGAGACTGGAAAACTACATTATTATAGCCGATTTTCAGATTTTGTACTGTCTTTTAAAAAAATGCATATTTTACGAATGAAAAAAAAACTAGATCCGAAAATTCTTCGAGGCGGTGCCCCAGCATGGCCGCAGTCGAATGACCGAAACAAGATAATCGGTAAAAGATAGCTGGGCCCACGCATGACTGCACGGTTAAGGTGCTCGCTTTGCGGGCAAATTCTTCGAGGCGATGCCCCAGCATGGCCGCAGTTAAATGACTGGAACCAGTTGAACATAAAGGTAAATGGCAACAGATAAGTTGAAAGATGGCGTGTGGGGGTGGAACTTGAGGGAAAGCTGGCTGCTATTTGTACTACGGGGCCACATAGAATCTTCCTATTAAACCTTTTGTCGTCTCACCCGTGCTAAGACTTAATGACGTCCCACCCATGACCGTCCTGTATAATTCTAATGTACAAAGAATCCAGTCTGTTCTTTGATAAGAGAAGTAGAATGTTATTTGAGGGAGATTTAGCTACTATTTCTAACAAATCGAGACTCCCGCGTTAGTTTGGTGTTAACGTCGTCTATACATACGTGTGTGTATGTATGTGTATGTTTGTTTATGTACGCGTATGTGTGCGTGTATCTCCGTGTGTGAATGTGCTTATGTGCGTGGTGTGTATGTGTGTGTGTGTATATGTACCTGTAAGTGTGTATGTGAGCGTCTCTGTGTGCGTGTGACCGCATAAAGATGCATGTATGTGCATATATGTGTGTGCACATATGTATGATTGTGCGGGTTCGTATGTGTGTGTGTGTGTGTGTGTGTGCTTGCCTGTTTTG
>NC_069007.1:7483847-7485612 GCF_001194135.2 Octopus bimaculoides
GGTGATGATGGTGATGGTGGTGGTGATGTACCACTATTACAGCTTTTTGTGGACGTAATGCTTCTGAAAATGGTTTTGGTGCTGGAGGTGGTGTGGTGATGATGATGATGATGATGATGATGATGATGATTGCGGTGGTGGAGGTGATGATTGATGGTGTTGAAGAGGGCAGAAGTGACGAATAAGGTCGGTGAAGGAGGGAGAAGAGGAAAGGGGGGGGGAAGAAAGGAGAACGAATGAACGATCGAAAGAAGGAGAGACGAAAACAAGGAAAAAGAAATAGGGGAGAAAGAGGGAAAAGAGAAAGAAATTGAAGGAGGCTGACTAAAAATCTAGAAAACGAATGAAGGGGATTAAGAGGGGGGAGGTGAAGGGGATGGATAGTGGAAGATGTAGAAAACAGAAGAGGAAGGAGAAAAAGAGAAAGGAGGGGGAGGATGAAGGGGAGGAGGTGGTGAAGAAAATGAAGAAGAGGAGGAGTAGAAGAAAAAGAGGTGGTGGTGGAGAGAAGACGAAGAAGAGGAAAGAAAAGGAGGAGGAGGAGGAGGAGAATGATGATGATAATAATAAGAAGAAGAAGAAGAAGAAGAAGAAGAAGAAGGACGACGAGGATGAGACAGAAAAGGACGGAGGTGGAAAAAGAAAATGAGTAGAAGAAAAATGAAAACGAGAATGAAAGAAAGATGAACAATGAAGAACAAAAATGATGAGGAGGAGGCGGAGGAAGAATAGAAGGATATACGTAAAAGGGAGTAAGAGGGGGAAGCCTAAAAAGAAGGAAAACAAGAAGGGGCTGAAAAAGAAAAGCCCCGAAAGATTAGAAGTAAAAAAAGAATTTCTAAACTAAGCCTAAAACCTGAAAAAATGTAAGAAATTGAAATGTGGATGGAGGGAATGAAAAAGGGGGTAGCGGTGGGAGGAGAGGAAATAGAGAGAAAGTCAGATTGTAGTAATGGTGACGGCGGTGGTAGCGGTGGTGGAGGCGAAGAGAGAAAGGAGGGACAGGGGGCGCTGGTAGTAAAGTGAAATGGAAAAAAAAGCAAGAAAGAAAAACCAAACAATAACAATGAAAAAACCTCATTTCAATGGCGGCTGAACGGTTTTAGCTGTTCAGGAAGGGATGGCTGGTAGGAGGAAGGGCGGGAGGAAGGACTAAGAGAGGGAGGCGTAGGAAGGGGAGTAAAACGTTGTTGCTGGTGGTGGTGGTGGTGGTGGACTTGAAGACTTAGTTCGTCTCCTTATTTTCTCTCTTTTTCTCTGTTTTTGTCTCTTTCCCCACTCTCTTTCTGTCTCTCTCTTTCTCTCAGTCTATTTGTCTGTCTGTCTCTCTGTCTATTTGTATCTCCCTCTTTCGAGCCTGTTTATTTCCATTTTTCTCTTCTTCTTTTTCTGAAATCCCTTTCTAGAAACCCTTAATCCTCGACCAGGCCCTTCCGTTACAGGCCGACCTGATATACATACATACACACATACATACATACATACACACATCTGTTATATATATATGCTATATACATGTGCGTATATATGTATGTAGAGAGGGAGTAAGTGAGAGAGAAAGACAGATAAAGATAGACAGAGTATACGCATACAAATTTGCGTATAGATACATACATATAAATACATATACATACATCTGTTATATATATATGCTATATACATGTGCGTATATATGTATGTAGAGAGGGAGTAAGTGAGAGAGAAAGACAGATAAAGATAGACAGAGTATACGCATACAAATTTGCGTATAGATACATACATATAA
>NC_069007.1:7486261-7488734 GCF_001194135.2 Octopus bimaculoides
TCTCTCTCTCTCTCTCTCTCTCTCTCTCTCTCTCTCTTTCTCTCTCTCTCTCTCTCTCTCTCTTTCTCTCTCTCTCTCTCTCTCTCTACATACATACATATTCATATGTACACACATACATATGCACAGACAGACGTGATTACAAGAGGGGTGCGTTGGGTGGGGACTGATAAAGAGTAGGATTATTCTATTTGTGAGGGTTCGCATTTGAATGCCGAGAGTTGGGACTTATACAGAAAAAAAAAATTTAAATACTACATAGGGGCTTAAAATATACGGACCGTTGTATATGTATAGATGTATGTATCTGTGTGTGTGAGTGAGTGTATGTGTGTGTGTGTCAAAGTATATACATATACGTAAACTCATACGTGTGTGTATGTGTGTTGTGTGTAAGTGTATGCAATGTGTACGACTGTTTATATAATGCATGTGTGGGCGTGTGTGGTGTGTATGGTTCGCCTGTATATATTACAATATGTTTTTCTTAAATCCAGACAGCTATGTATATACAACTATACACACACACACACACACACACACACACACACACATAAATAGATAGATAGATATAGCCATACATACACAAATGCATAAATGCATGTACCCATATATAAACATATTAACACATATACGGACACATACATACGCATATGCATTTAAGCGTTTTCTTCATAACTTTCATATAATATTTCAAAAATATATCTAAGCAAGATAAAAACGGGTTCGGGTTACCGCCTGAATGATCGTTAACATGAAACTTGGGCTGCTGGAATTATGAACCCTTTCAGTTTCAATGTCTTAAAGAATCCTCCACTTGATATGGAAACCTCGTTAAACTCCTGTGCTCATATAATGTATTGTATAAAATGGCATTCATTTATAAACTCTTTATTGTATGAGATGTTGGGGTGTAATATTTTGAATATTTTATTACGTACGCTTCTATAATCTTTTTTAGATCACGTCGTCAGATGGAATAAATCGAAATATGAAATTTGTTTCAAATTTTGACACATGGTCAACAAATTCGATGGAAGGGGCAAGTCAGTTACATCGACTCGAGTACTCAATTGGTACTTATTTTATCGACCCCGAAAGTCTGAAAGACAAAGTCGACCTCGGCGGAATATGAACTCAGAACGTACTAACGGACGAAGTGTTGCTAAGCATTTTGCCACACGTGCTAACGATTCTACCAGCTCGAAATATAAAACGGATTGAAAATACTGCTCTTATATAACATGAAACTGAATTTGCAATCATCAGTTCTCGCCTGAAGATCGCAGTGGTAAAATATTTTATATGGGTTCTGGGGACACAAGCTGAATGGTTTGAAACATGAAACTTGAAATTAGACTGAAATTTTGAACCTTTCAGTTATAGTATATCAAAGAGGGTTTAGTCCGCTTTAGACACCCAATAAACTCCCGTACACGTATAATGTATTTTATAAAATGACATACACAGGGATTCGGGTAATGGGGTAAAAAGAGCCACAGATTGTTGAAATAAAGACACAAAACAGTTTAATGATATTTCGAACATTTCATCACGTTTTTCTTCAATATTCCTTTATAGATCAACTCATCAGATGAAATAAATTGAAATGTAAAACTGATTGAAAATATTGCCCTTATATGGCATAAAACTGAATTTATAACTTGCAACACGAGTTTCACGCCACTGCAATCATCAGTTTTCGTTTGAAGATTGCAGTGGTACAAAACTTTATATGAATAGAGGAAGCAAAAGAGATGGTCTGTTGAATCTTTCCGTAAATCAATCTAATACATTTCTTATGCACTTCCTCATGTTGTCCATTTTTATTCGTTTGTTTGAGCAATTTTATATATATATATATATATATATATATATATAGTCTTGTGTGTACAAAAACATGTGTAACTGCTACCGTAAGGCGTAGAGCTCCACGTTGCTTACCACAGTCCAAGTCTGCTTCCGTTATAGTGGTTGAGCAACTGCTATGCTAAGTAGAATTATTAGTTACGGTATACAAAACAAATGTACGAGAAATTACGATAGACACTGGTTGTATTAATAGTACCTACATACGTTTCAGCATTATGGCTGCCTTGAACTCTGCACTGCACGTTGAGAACTAACTGAACATTAGTTCTCTGTAGATTAATGCAATAAAATGTCTTCTGATGATTCGTTCTAGTTAAGCATCCAATGCAGTGTTCCAAGCAACCACAATGGTGAAACATACGTAGGATCTACTAATATAAATTTGCGTTCATCGTAGATATGTGTACGTAAAGTTGATCTCGGTGGGAATATTATTCAGAACGTAAGGAGCCAGAAGAAATACCGCCAGGCATTTTATCCGGCGTTCTAACGTTCCAGTGGTTCTTCCAAGCCATTGCTTTCACTACCCTAATAATAATATACATAAATACACATAATAAATATATATGCATATATATATATATATACATATATATATATA
>NC_069007.1:7491042-7491632 GCF_001194135.2 Octopus bimaculoides
TCACGCGCGCGCGCGAGTATATAGTCCTTCAAAGGGTTACTCCAGCATCGCCACAGTCTGGCAGAATAAAAGGAAAAACGTTGTTTTTAATGATAATATATCTGTCAATATGTCTGTATGTCTGTATGTATGTGTGTATATGTGCGTGTGTGCATGTGTGTATGTATGTATGTATGTATGTATGTATGTATGTTTGTGTGTGTGTGTTTATATGTGTGTCTCTTCTATTTTTTAATTATTATAAATCTTCCACTGAGGAAGGAGCCGGTTTCCTACAAATATACAAGGCTCTATCTTTGGGATTTAGTTTAGATTTAGACAAATTTACACATGTATGTGTGTGTATGCATGTATTTATGTGTGTATGTATGTATGCATGAATCTGCGTATGTATGTAACCACACGAGTGTATGCGCGTTTGGTGGGTCGGGCTAATAATAGCGATAGTCTTCTGTTGTCGACAGTCAATGACAATAGCAGGACTTCTTTTCTATGAGCGTTTGGTGGGTCGGGCTAATAATAGCGATAGTCTTCTGTTGTCGACAGTCAATGACAATAGCAGGACTTCTTTTTTAAATCTGACGACAATG
>NC_069007.1:7499061-7500179 GCF_001194135.2 Octopus bimaculoides
CATATATACGACGGACTTCTTTCAGTTTCCGTCTACCAAATCCACTCACAAGGCTTTGGTCGGCCCGAAGCTATAGTAGAAGACACTTGCCCAAGGTGCCACGCAGTGGGACTGAACCCGGAACCATGTGGTTGGTAAGCAAGCTACTTACCACACAGCCACTCCTGCGCCTATATGCACATTCTCTCTTTCTCTCTTGCTCTCTCTCTCTCTCTCTCTCTCTCTCTCTTTCCCTCTCACTCGCTCTCTTTCTCTCACACACAGAGAAACATACAAACATAAAATGCACAGATGCGCATACAAATACACGCGCTTACAGGTGCATATGTATGCATACAAATGTAATGATTGCGTAACATCTCACCTGTAAAGTGCAGGTGCATGATGAGTCGAAACAATCGTAGCGGTTCTGAATTAAAAAATTCTCACGAATTCCGTGAATTCACGTGATGATGATGATGATGATGATAACGACGACGACGTGAAATCACGTGAATTCGATGAATTCTTGCGGCGAGTGTCTTATAATCCTTTCTCGTGTAGGCACAAGGCCTGACATTTTTGGAGAAGAAATTAAATCGATTACATCGACCCCAGTGCGTTGCACTGGCACCTCCAATGAAGGAGTAGTTTCAACGATAACGGCGCGAAACTACTGAGATCTCTTGGACGATGACTGATGAGGAATTAGCTACGAATTTTCCGTGCGTTTTGTCTTTGTCATATTTTCCGTGTTTTTGTTAAATTTTCCAGGTGTTGTGTTTTTTTTTATAAAATCCTTAATATATTTATATTTTAAGGCAACACATTCCTTATGTTTTCTACACACACACACAAGGTCTGTCATACCGGCCATGACGAAGGGAAATAGCCCTGAAACTCGAGTCGCCTTTATATATTTATATTTATATATTTGATCCTTTATATTGAACACTCAATATTTCATCTACATTCAATACTTTATTTCATGGTGCCATCCATTTTTATTTTATTTTATTTTATATTATATATTGTATATTATATTATATATTGTATATTCCATATTCTATACCCCACATTGGTTCTGCAGGAATATAAATAAAACATAAAAACCAGACAGTGTTGGAACTCTTTTAAAC
>NC_069007.1:7503680-7506663 GCF_001194135.2 Octopus bimaculoides
CCAAAAAAATATTTCGAATCAGGAATTCTTTATCAGTCTGCAATTGGTGGTTGGAGCAGTGTTGAAACAGTGTTCATAAATATTTTGTTCAAATTTTAGTGAGATGCGGCCCACCATACACACGGTTGTGTCACATTTGGTCAGTTCCTATTGGTGCGATTTCGGACACTGCGCTGAGTAAACATTTCTGTTTGATAAGGAGTTTTTAACTCGAAATATTTACAACGAGAAACCACAACTAAGTGAATTGAAACGATGCCATATAGAAAATAAAGGAGTCACGGCTGCAACGCCATTGATCCTTAGCTTAATCGCAATTACACCAGAACAACTCGGAGTACTGAGATAATTCAATGCAGAAAATTAAGTTTTCTTTCCTCCTAAAACGGAAGAGAAGCACAGTTGAATATCTCAAGAGGATTAGACCTGGTGGTATTTGAATAAATGGAAGATGAATTCGGTCTGCGATTTGTGGATACAAGATTACTGAAATGAAGTGATTGCGAAACACCTCCTTGACTATGCGGCCATGTTTGCGCATCCATCATTTTTATTCGTTGCGAAAATTGCAGTTTAACAAATGTCTGTCATTTATTCTCTCTTTTTCTTTTCCTTCCGTTCTTCATATTTTCGCTTCTATCTATCTATCTATCTCTCTATTGGTCGATCGATCGACGTTTATATACATGCAAATATATATATATATATATATATATATATATATATATATATATATATGCGCGCGCACACACAGAGTATATATGCATGTGTATGTATATGTATGTACATTGATTAGTTTCTGCCTATGTTATATATATATATATATATATATATATGTATATGTTTGTAAATATCTACATATATCCGGACAGATATACATACATTGTATATATACAGATATACACACATAGATATATCCTTCTTCCTTTCTCTCTTTTTTCCTCTCTTTCTCTCTCTTTCCTTCCCCCTTTCCTCCCTTCCATTCTCTTCTCCAGTTAATTGAAAAGCCCCATTCTGGCCACACACTCCCACCTCGCTTGACCTTTCTCCAATCATGGCTATTTTATCGCTTCTTACACCTCACCTTTGATATCCAACTTTCTTAAATCTTCATCCAATGGCTTACATTCTACACTTTTATTATTAGCTCCCTTGATTTCTTACCTCTCCTTTTTCTCCTAATTTCCACTCACTTTTAACTACTATTGTCATTTTTATTGCCGCTTTGGGCTAGTTTTGTTATTTTCCTATTCTTTCTCTTTTTCTCTTTTTCTCTTTCTCTTTTTCTCTCTCTCTTCCTGTCTTTCTCTTTCTCTCTTTCTCTTTCTCTCTCTCTCTCTCTTTTTCTCTTTTTCACTTTCACTTTCGCTTTCTCTCTCTCTCTCTTTCTATTTCTCTCTTTCTTTCTCTCTCTCTCTCTCTCTCTCTCCCTTTCTCTCTCTATCTCTCTTTCTTTTTTCTTCTTTCGTTCTTTCTTTCTTTTTATTTTCAAATCAATTATTCATCTTCGTTTCCTTTCTTCTTTCCTTTGGTCGTTCTTTTGCATGTGTTTGTATCTACGCATGTCTACAAACACACGCACACACATACACGTACATACATTTATATATGACTAATAACACAAATAGGCTGAGGCTCACTACAGCTGTTTCAGACATGTTTTTTTTATTAATGAACACATCAATTGCATTATGTAAAAAAAAAACGTTTTCTTCGGGTGAATTCAAAATAAGGCGCTGCCCCAGCATGGTCACAGCCTTAGGGCTGAAAAGTATAGAAGAATAAAAGAATTTAGGATTTTTCACACAAATAGTATAGAATTTGACTTTAACCATTTCAGCATGTACCTTAGTGGTTGACAGTATTTATTCTTTTATTCGTTTCACTCATTTTGACTGCGGCCATGCTGGAGCACCGCTTTTTAGTCGAGCAAATCGACCCCAGGACTTATTCTTTAGAAGTCTAGTATTTATTCTATGGGTCTCTCAACCATATACATACATACATACATACATACATACATACATACATACATACATACATATATAGGCGCAGGAGTGGCTGTGTGGTAAGTAGCTTGGTTACCAACCACATGGTTCCGGGTTCAGTCCTACTGCGTGGTACCTTGGGCAAGTGTCTTCTACTATAGCCTCAGGTCGACCAAAGCCTTGTGAGTGGATTTGGTGGACGGAAACTGTAAGAAGCCCGTCGTATATGTATATATATGTATATATATATATGTATATATGTTTGCGTGTCTGTTTGTCTCCCCAGAATCGCTTGACAACCGATGCTGGTATGTTTACGTCCCCGTAACTTAACGGTTCGGCAAAAGAGACGATAGTATAAGTACTAGGCTTTCAAAGAATAAGCCCTGGGGTCGATTTGCTCGACTATAAAGGCGGTGCTCCAGCATGGCCGCAGTCAAATGACTGAAACAAGTAAAAGAGTAAACGAATATATATATATATATATATACATACAATAATACGTGCATACAAACGTACATGTATACACACTTCAATACATACATACATGCATATATCCATGCATGTATGCACGCATGCATACATCCATACATCCATACAGACAGACAGACATGTATGCATATATTCGCGCACACATACATACATACCAAAAAATAGCAGAAACATACATACATATACATACATAAACGCACACATATACACGTATGCTCCGATATAAAACAATCTAAATTGTATTTACCACAAACTCCTTTACAATTCATACATACACATGCATATATATATACACAAGCATACATACACACACATACATACATGCATACACACATGCACACATACACATGCATGCGTACATACATAGTACATGCATACATACATACATAAATGCATACACACGCACGCACATGTATACACACGCATATATATTCAATATAATTCAATTTTTATTCATTTATACACCTCTCTCGTACCTAATTAAATGCCTTTTATTCATACCC
>NC_069007.1:7506884-7507753 GCF_001194135.2 Octopus bimaculoides
CTCTCTCTCTCTCTCTCTCTCTCTCTCTCTCTCTCTCAGCCTTCTACTCCAACAGGATGTCCATAAACTCGTCTCTCACACTACAACAACGTTTAACTAGGCTTCGCCAATAACAATGTTCGTTTGTATGGATATGGTAAATGCGTATGCAAAAAACACGAGCCTGATAATCTATTGTGTTTTTAAAAGGGAGTGCATGTTGTGTATTTTTTGCGGGGAAGGGTAGCTCTTAATGATATCCACTTTGCATAGAATGTGTATCTAGGCCAGACATAGACCATTATTAGATCTATTTCCACAGGGCGAAATATTCTAGGCATAATAACCTCTACAGCAGAATTTCTCGACCATTTTTTTCAACATTTGAACCCCTTGGATTACTATTTTATTCTGGCGGACCCCAAAGCCATTCCATGCTTAAAAATTAGTTTTATAGAAACTTCCTTAAAAATTCCCATTTTGTTTTTCACTCATTAATTTGTGTGAATCTTTTCTGTTTGGCTGCCAATTTTTAATTTCTACAATTTTTTTCAAATTGATTTCATATTTGGTGTAGTTTTGTATGGTAATCATGGACATGAAATTCATTTTCGCCATAAATAGGTTACCAAGTTGCTTACTCCTCTGTTGTAGTTCAGTCAAGCTACGTAGTCATTTTTCGCTTATTAAATGCTTAAAACACGATGTATGAGGTAGTAGTGCGATGTGCTAAAAATAACAGCTAAGTAGGCCTTAAATCACGTGCCAAAGTTTTTTTTTGTTTTAGTTTTTGGATAATCGTATGAATTTCCGTGTGTAGAATACAAATTCACAAACATTTCTAAAAATTCTTGCAAAAAAAATGAAAAAGTCATGACGGGTTATATGTC
>NC_069007.1:7508128-7509660 GCF_001194135.2 Octopus bimaculoides
TATTGTGTATGTGAGAGGTGTGTGTGCATGTGTGTATATGTGTATGTGTTGGAATGTGAAAGCACGTGGTTGGAATGTATAAAAAACAAAATAGAATGAAAAAACTACAGATATAACATTTTCCTAACATGATTTTAATATATTTTTAACCATATAATACAAATCTGTAGTTTCTTCATTCTATTTTGTTTATATATATATATAATAATATGAATAATATATAAATATATGCATATATACATACATATATGTACATACCTACATATATATGTATATGTACATGCATATATGGGTACAGGACATAAAAAACGTCAACAAAATGAGAAACGAGAACATAAAAAACAAAAACATAAAAAACGAACTTGTTTTTGAACAACGAAAGAAACAAATAAACAAACGAAACAGGCAACATAAAGAACATTCTCTGCATCAGTTTTCCCCTGTTTTATCTACTCTGCGTAGCTGCTCGGTTGAATAAAAATATTGCAGGAGACAAACCATGTCCAAGCATTTGACTCGCTCTGAGTATACACCATTGACAGAGCTCAAAAAGGCTGAAATGCAACTGGCATTTTCGCCAGGTGCTATGAATATATATATATGTGTGTGTGTGTGTGTGTGTGTGTGTGTGTGTGTATACACACATATATATCTATATATATACACATACACATACATATACACATACATACAATTAGATAGATTCTTTTATTATTTTTCTTGCTTCAGTTGTGTATGGGCATGCATGTGCATGTACGTGCGAAAGTGTGTATATACTGACTAATTCTTTCTCCCTCTGTCTCATTCTGCCCATGCTTTCCTTTTTCTGATGAAGGACTAATGTCCGAAACGTATTAAAGTTTTCTCTTCCATTTCACAAACGCTAATATCATATTTCGTCAAATTTTGCTCTCTCTGTATTGTTCCCGTTTTGCTCATTGTCCCTATACATACATACATACATACATACATACATTCGTGTGTGTGCGCGTGACATGTCTACACACACACACACACACACATACACACACACTCAAATACATACACACACACACACATATATGCACATATGATTGTAAGTTTATCGGTGTGTGTGGGGGGGGGTTACGTGTGTGCGTATGTGTGTGTGGGGGGGGATACGTGTGTGTGTGTGTGTGTGTGTGTGTATACGCTTGTGTCTGCGTTTGTGCGTATTAGCATTTAAATAGGCGAGTAGAAAGCGGAAGAAAGCAAATAAATGAATAAGCGAACAGAATAAAAAAAATAAAGACAAAACCGGAACGAACAAAATACACAGACACACGGACAGAAGAAAATAACTGAAAAAAATTAAAAAAAGGAATACAGAAGAAAAGAGAAAATGGTAAAAAGTCCACTACGACTGCGATGGAACGAAACTAAATAGAATGGAAAATGAGAAACAAAAGAACTAAAGTCTAAGAATTTGGTTATTTTCAGAGATTATTGGAACCACATGGTAAAGAATTGTGATGTCTCTCTTGACAATGATAATAATAATAATAATAATAATA
>NC_069007.1:7512621-7515122 GCF_001194135.2 Octopus bimaculoides
GTTGTCTAAGTTACGCAAAAAATGAAAATAACATTGACATCTCATTTTAACAGATATATTTACCAAAATTACATAAAAATATCTTCCAATACTAAAGAGTAAATTTATTCAATAAAATCGCCATTGGCTTCAACCACAGCCTCGTCGATCGTTTCGCCCAGCTAGGTTCGGAATCCCCTTGATTGGGGCTGCCCAGAGCGGGTGCCAGGCCCATTCGGAGCCGGCGGCGATCGGCGGTGTTGACTTCGGAAATCTGCTGCAACTCCTCTGGATGGTCTCCTTCTTTACGTTGGTGAATGCTGTCATAATCCTTGCCTTCAGTTCATCTTTGGTGTTACAAGGAGTTTTATTGGTCTCTTGCACAACTATGCCCCGCACATAATAATCAAGGGGTTGCAGTCTGGGGAGTTAGGTGGCCAGATGTTAGGGGTGATGTGGTTGCAGAAATTGTCTGACAGCCATGATTGGGTTCTGCTTGTATGGCATGGTGCAGAGTCCTGTTACCAGACATAGGGTCTTCCAGCAGCTACCCTCTTGACCCAGAGCAGCACTACCTCCTCCAAGTACTTGATGTAGGCCTCTAACGTCGCCATCCCTAGTGATCACTCCAAACACCATGATGTTGACTGGATGTTTGATTTTTGTCACTCTCAGTACATGTCCTCAGATTGCACTGTCCTCAGATTGACATCCAAACACTTTGAAATGTTCGTATTGGAGCTTCCAGCGCGAATGACAAACAGAACAGCATGTCGTTTCCAAATTTCTGGCAAAGTGAAGTGCTGTTTTTCTCATAGACGGGCCCAACTGACCCTACTATATTGTGCAGCTGACAAAATTGAAAACAAACAATGCGCATACGCGAAATTAAAAAGAAAAAATGGCGACAATTTACTCGTCGCATCCTGTATATATGTATGTCGTGTGTTAAGAAACTTGCTTCCCAACAACATGGTTCCGGGTTCAAGGTCACTGTGTGGCACCTTATGCAAGTGTCTTCTGCTATAGTCTCGGGCCGATCAAAGCCTTGTGACTGGATTTGGTAGACGGAAACTGAAAGAAGATCGTCGTGTATGTATATATATGACAGTGTGTGTGTGTATAGTCATGCGTGTATTTATGATGGTCACCCTCCACCATCACTTGACAACCGTTGTTGGTATATCTACGTCCTCGAAACTTAGCGGTTTTGCAAAAGAGACCGATAGAATAAGTGCTAGGCTTACAAAGAATAAGGCGGTGCTCCAGTATGGCCGTAGTCAAATGACTGAAACAAGTAAAAGAATTTTAAAAATATATATCCATACCTGTCCTAAACTCATATGTGTGTGTGTGTGTGTGTGTGTGTGTGTGTGTGTGTGTTGAGTAGTTTTTGTTTATGCTGTGGTATACCAATAAATTTGCTCAGTTTTCTCTTATAACAGCCAGGAGTTTATTGTAAGGGCACAGAATCTAATGTATATTAATACATGTCAATTTATGTGAGATAAACAGACATTGTTTTCCTGAGTCGCGGTTTTGTTTGGTTGGGCTGTGGAGCGACCTACCGAAACCGCTGTACGGGGTCTGTGTAACCTTTGTTTATCACGTGCACTCACACACACACACACACACACAAATATACATACATGCTCACACGCACACATACGTACACATATGCACACACGTGAGCGTGAAGGAGAAGGAGAAGGAAGGATTAAATGAAATGTAGTGAATGATGTGATAGACGATACCAGATAGGTAGGTAGGTATGTAGATAGATAGATAGGTAGATAGACAGACAGACAGACAGACAGACAAACATACAGACAAGCTGACAGACAGACAGGTAGATAGATAGATAGATAGATAGATAGATAGATAGGTTGGGGACAAGTGGGGAGAATTATTCCCGACAGCGTACATATCTTTCACGCACATACATCTACATTGTATACATCGTAATGTCACACACACACACACACACACACACACACACACACACACACACACACACACACACACACACACACACACACACACACACACACACACATTCTCACATACAGTGACATACACACACGTACAGAGGCTATCTAAAAGATCTTAAACGTTTACAGGTCCACAAACGTCAAGCTGAGGGTAATTAATCAAACGGGATTTTGTAAAAGTATATTCTTGAGAATTCAATCTGTGCCTGTGTATGTGTGTGTGTGTGTGTGTGTGTTTGTAGGGGCGGGGTCGTGGGCACAAGAGCATGGTGGAAAGTAGTCATAAGCAAAAAGGAAAACGATGTTGACGGGCGAAAGGAGTAAAAGTTTAAGTCTCTTGAGAGAGTTCAAGCAAGTGCAGAACTGGCTAGAGAAAGAAAAACAAAAACCAAAAAAAGATGAAAAAAGAAAGAAAAAAGTAAATAAAAAAAGAGAGAAGAAAGGGAGGAAAGAAAGCTAGAAGAGAAGAAAAGAAGGAGAAATACGAAATTTTGTTTACCGGTTGAAAAGGATTTTCGTTTTTTCAAACCC
>NC_069007.1:7518043-7518392 GCF_001194135.2 Octopus bimaculoides
ATATAATCCAATTATTATTGTATATTTAAAATTGTAAATATTTAATCGATACAGCTACTTCACCCCTTTTATGTTGGTCTGTCCTTGTTTGTCCCCTCTTTGTAATGCCTTTATGGCAAATATTTATGAAATAAAGTAGCTTGCTTACCAACCTCATGGTTCCGGGTTCATTCCCACTGTGTGGCACCTTGGGCAAGTGTCTTCTACTATAGCCTCGGGCCGACCAAAGCCTTCTGAGTGGATTTGGTAGACGGAAACTGAAAGAAGCCCGTCGAATATATGTTTAAGTATATGTATGCGTGTGTATATGTTTGTGTGTCTGTGTTTATCCCCCCAACATCGCTTGACA
>NC_069007.1:7518492-7520140 GCF_001194135.2 Octopus bimaculoides
TATATTTATATGTCCATATATATTTTTAATATTCATATATTTTTATATTTTTAATACATTAATATGTTTTATTTTGGGCAATTTTTATCTTAATCATGGTAATGGAAAAATGAACTACGCATCCGTGGCCGGTGTCACTAGTGACAGTGCAAATCGGCCCGGGCGAGCTCGAAAAATATAAAAGCTTATTCCAGGAGGAAGCTGACTCCTTCAGAAGAAGTGATGTATATATAGTAATAATAGAAAAACAGTCCAAGGATGGTGTTTATAGATGTTTTAATATATCGCTACGCACGTTTCCGCAAAGATAGAAAATGAAATGAATGATATTCGTTATGTAAAAGCACTACAAGTATTTCACTGTATGTTGACATCAGGTAGCCAATAATTACGGAGGAGCATTGCATGCCATAGTTCAAGATTTTTATTTTACCAGAATATTATTTAACTATATATAACTATGAGTTTACCAAAATCAGAGAAAATAACTTCATATTATCTAAGAGCACGTTCAACTCAAGAACTTACTGTGAGAAATCGGTTTTTTAAAAAATTTTGGCTAGAAACTCAGGCTCAGTAACTTCTGCAGTAATCTCAAAGTATGTTGAGTGTTGTAACCACTTCGGTTGGAAACCTCAGTTTATGGTAGAGCAATTTATGTCTTAATAATATCATTTAATGGCTGCGAGCTTTGAGAATCGTTAGTCTTTATGTTCTGAGTTCAAATTCTGCCGAGGTCGACTTGCCTTTCATCTTTTCGGGATTGATAAAATATGTACCAGTTGAGCACTGGGGGTCGATGTAATCGACTTAACCCCTTCCTCAAAACTGCCTTCTCTTTTTCTTTATCTCTTCCCTTTTCCCCTTCTTTCATCTTCTCCTTGTCTTTCTCTTCCTCCTCCTCTTCCTCTTTCTCCCCTTCGCCTTCATCTTCCCCTTGCTTTCCTCATCTTCTACCACCTCCTCCTCACTCCCCTTTCCCAGCTCCTCCCCGCCACCTCTTCCATCACCGTAATCCCTCCTCTCCTTCCTCTTCCTCCTCCTCCTCCTCCTTCCGTCTTCCTCCTCCTCTTCCTCCTTCCTCCCTCCTCTTTTCTTACTTCTTCCGTCTTCATCCTCCCTTGCTTTCTCTCCTCATCTTTTACCACTACCACCACCTCCAACCCCTCCCCTCCCCTTCCTCCTTCTCTCCTTATTCCTTCTTCTCCCACTCATACTCCTCACCCTCTTCCATTCTCGTCCATTCCAGGTGGAACAGTTGACCTTCCTTTGGCTCCTCTTCGCCTCCATAGTCTTTGGTAACATCACCGTCCTTGCTGCCATCTACTTCACAAAGACCAACCGACGCAACAGAATGAATTTCTTTATCATGCATCTCGCTCTGGCAGGTAAGAACACGGCCACAGCACCATTATTATTATTATTATTATCATCATCATCATCATCATCCTTCTTCTTCTTCTTCTTCTTCTTCTTTTTCTTTTTCTTTTTCTTCTTCTTCTTCTTCTTCTTCTTCTTCTTCTTCTTCTTCTTCTTCTTCTTCTTCTTCTTCTTCTTCATGTTGCTGTTGCTGTCACGGCTGCTATTCCTCCTGTTATCCTGTTATTGTCATTGAAGTTGTTTTATGTAACCCCAGAAATACAAAATT
>NC_069007.1:7520576-7523607 GCF_001194135.2 Octopus bimaculoides
TATATATATATATATATATATATATATATATATATATATATATTACACACACAGACACACACACATGTAAACCTATATATGATATATATATATGTGATACATATATATGTACTTGCATATATGTATATTTACATACATATAGCATATATACATACGTATATACACACACACATACACACACATATATATATATACACAGAAATACACAAATATATATACATAGATACGTACATATTTATAAATATAATTTACCTGTGTATGTTTGCATATGTATGTGCACACATATGCATATCTATCTATCTATCTATCTATCTATCTATCTATCTATATATCTATCTATTTATCTCTCTCTCTCTCTCTCTCTCTCTCTCTCTCTCTCTCTCTCTCTATCTATATATATATATATATATATTTGTACAGGCGCAGATGTGGTGGTGTGGTAAGAAGCTTGCTTCCCAACCACATGACTTCGGGTTCAGTCCCACTGCGTGACACCTTGGGCAAGTGTCTTCTGTATTAGCTTCAGGCCAATCAAAGCCTTGAGAGTGGATTTGGTAAACGGAAACTGAAAGAATGGGACAAGAACGCAAAACATCCAGACAGTTAGGTGATGCAAAACCTCTAGATAGACGACACAAAGTAAACAAGGACGGGTCATTCGGAGGTTTCTTTCCTCAGTCGAGTTCCAGATTATCTTTGCAATTTCGGCTGGTTATATTCGAGATTGCTCCAATCTGGCCAGCCCCAAGGAAAATCTTCCACACACACCAGCTTAATTTAATTCGTACCATTTTGTATTTTTTATAATATATATATATATACATGTGTGTGTGTGTGTGTGTGTGTGTGTGTGTAAATATTTGTATATATCTGTGTGTGTCTGTGTTTGCCCCACCATGACTTGACAACCGATGCTGGTATGTTTACATCCCCGTAACTTAGCAGTTCGGCAAAAGAGCCCGATAGAATAATTACTAGGCATACAAAGAATAAGTCCTGGGGTCGATTTGTTCGACTAAAGGTGGTGCTCTCTAGCATGGCCGCAGTCAAATGACTTAAACTAGTAAAAAAATAAAAGAATAAAAGAATGCGCGTGTGTGTGTGTACACGTAAATATCGAACAATAAGAATGAGTGCTCAACACTGCATTAGTGGATAAAATTTTTTTATTTGTGGATTAAGGCTACCATTGGTTTCATGTTAAGGAAACTCGTAACAATTATCCAGCCTATCACACAGAACATCAGTGTTGTCTCCATTTTGGATTGTTTTGTCTTTTATCTTTCACCTGCTTCGTCATTAGACTGCGACCATGCGGGAGCACCACCTAGTAGAATTTCAGTCGAACAAATCGACCCCAGTATTGATTTAAAAAATATTTTTAAGCGTGTTACTTATTCTATCGGTCTTTTGCTGAAACGCTAAGGTACGTGGACATAAGCAAACCAATTCCGGTTATCGAACAGTGGTGGGGAACAAACTGAAAGGTACTTGCATGCATAAGTACACAAACATACACACACACGCACGAGAGGCCCCTTTTGAGTTTCCGACTACCAAATCCACTCACAAGGCTTTGGTCGACCCGAAGATACTTGCCCTAGGTACCACGCAGTGGGACTGAATCCGGAACCGCGTGATTTTAAAGCAATTTCTCACTACACAGCCATGCCTGCGCCTATGTTTTGGCATTAATTTCTTTAATATCTTTCCCTTAATGATTTCCAATATAAAACAATATTTTCGTCTCATTCATTCTCTTAGATCTGATGTCTGGCCTCATCAGTGTCTTGATGGATGCAATATGGAAACTTATCATACACTGGTACGCTGGCAATCTAATGTGTAAGGTTGCACGGTTTTTACAGGTATGATATATAACACTGTGTAACACGATTTTACAGGTATGTGTAACACGATTTTTGTCCTTGGGTTGCAACTGTTATTTCCTATTTGCTTACCCCTAGAAGGGGTTTATTTGCTTTTGTTACATTTATTTAATCCCCCAGAAATCCCTCTCAACACATGGTTATGATGTCCCCATCACCGTAATATATCTGCTCATGGTCAGAGACGCACATATTTTTCAGCCACCAAAGGACATGCTCAAGCGGTTGAGGTTAAGCACCTGACAAATAAATCCGTGGTATTGAGCAGAATATTTGCTATAACGATATTTCTGCTTCAGCAACTCAGCAATGAATCTGTCTGAAATGTAATGGAAAATAGGTGAGTTTGAAAACATTGATGTCCTGGTCAGAAAAGCAAAGTTTGAAGGGAACAGTAGTGATTTCCTTTGATTTCAAGATAGAAGCAGATAGGAAATAACACTCACTGACCAAAGACAAAAAATAAAAAAAAAGAAGTCTGTTACACTGTGTAATTGAACGCACCAGTTGATCCTATAATTGATACTATATAATTTACTCTGTCTCTATGACCGCCATCTTTCATACCACAGACAACTTCAACGTATTCATTCGACTTGCTAGAAATAGCTACCAAGGCACCTCTCCTCTCTCAATGGATCCTCATTGTCGAACAAAGATCTACTGTACGATAATTATCATATGTATGTTTTTGTCTTTTTCTTTTTGATTTAGAGAAAACCTTGACCTACCCACCTACCCGGTAGCAAGGTTGTAAAGGAAAGTATCTTCTTTTAACCATCATCCCTTAAATCTTAAGGTCTTGCAGATTTTTGTAGTCCCAGATATCGCGATAATTTGTAGCGTATGAATTAAGGACTAGCATTCACTCTCTATGATCCTAATTCAGCCATACTTTACACCAGATGGGTTGTTATGTATATATGTATGTATGTATGTATGTATGTATGTATGTATGTATGTATGTATGTGTTGTTATGTATATCTATAATCAGTGCGAATAACGAGAAAATATAATGAAGGAAGAGAACTTACAATGTTTTCTGAATGAGGAGAGATAAGCGTTTGTGATGAGAGATATATAACGACCTTTTTGGCAGAATTGAAATGACGTAGGTATGTATATATATATATATATATAT
>NC_069007.1:7524571-7525726 GCF_001194135.2 Octopus bimaculoides
ATGTATGCATGCATGCATGCATGTTTGTATGTATGTATGTATTTATGTATGTATGCATGTATGTATGTATGTATGTATTTGTTTGTGTATGTCTGTGTGCGTGCATGTATAGGTCCTTCTAGACGATTGTGTATGTGTATGCATGTATATATGCGTATATGTATGTGTGTATTATTCGCATGTGTTTATGCCTAATTGTGTGAATGTCTGTATGTGTTTGTGTATATATGTGTATACGTATATGTATGTTATATATATATTGACGTAGTTGCCTTTTACTCTTCCCTTCTTTTCTTTTCTTTAGGCGATGGTCACGTTCGGCTCAACTTACCTCCTCGTTGCCCTCAGTCTCGACCGTCTCGATGCTGTTGCTTGGCCATTACACTTCACCAAGAGCCGTAAGTAATCTCCTCTTTTACACTCTGCATATACACACATCGGGACAGAGCTGCTCACACACACACACACGCACACACAAACACACACACAGATCTGTCCATATATACGAGGAGCTGCAGAAAAGCTCCACGCTTTAAAGGTGTCGCGAAAGGCCTGGTTGAAGGCTCAGCCCTTCGAACTCTTCTTACAGGGCCTAGACAAACCGAAGGACCGGTGCAATAAGTGAGTGGATCTGAGAAGGGAATAATGTTGAATAAAATCATAATTAACAGATCCTCCTGCTGTTGTTGTTGGTGTTGTTGGTGTTGTTGACACCTTTGCTATTGTTGTTGTTGTTGTTGTTGTTGCCATCGCTACTGCTTCTGCCGTTGATGTTTGTCGTATGGTTGATGTTGCTACCACTACGACTTCTGTTGTTGCTGGCACTGTTGGTAGTGGTGGAGATGGTGGTGCTTTCGCTTGGTGTTTGTAGTTTTCTCCCTTTGTTTTCTGCGGTACTGCGTGGAGGCGCAATGGCCCAGTGGTTAGGGCAGCGGACTCGTGGTCATAGGATCGCGGTTTCGATTCCCAGACCGGGCGTCGTGAGTGTTTAATGAGCGAAAACACCTAAAGCTCCACGACGCTCCGGCAGGGGGATGGTGGCGAACCCTGCTGTACTCTTTCATCACAACTTTCTCTCACTCTTACTTCCTGTTTCTGTTGTGCCTGTAATTCAAAGGGTCAGCCTTGTCACACTGTGTCACGCTGAATATCCCC
>NC_069007.1:7526800-7527813 GCF_001194135.2 Octopus bimaculoides
AACTCAGACGGACGAAATACTGCTAAGCATTTTACTTGGCGTGCTGACGATTCTGTCAGTTCGCCTAATAATAATAATAATAATAATAATAATAATAATAATAGCCCTGGGAACAGTGACGTGGAACAGACAGGGAGACAGGGGCTGCAATAAGGGCGGAGCACTTGCAGAAAACAGCTCTGCTTGGAACCGCTCGAATACTCCGGAAGGTGCTCGAAAAATAAGAGGTGTTACCTTAGTTCACTGGTAGTGAACAGCTGACACTGTAGTACATCTCCAGCGTTAAAAGCTGTGCAAAGGCAACAACAACAATAATAATAATAATAATAATAATAATAATAATAATAATAATAATAATAATAATAATAATAATAATAATAATAATAATAATAACAACAACAAAAAGATTTACGAATCAAATTATACCAAATACAAACCAGAACAAAAATAGTGACGAAGTGTATGTATGTATGGGGCGGGCGGCTATAAGCAGTAGAGCGTCCTTAATGTCGTATTGTGTTGAGTGTAGAGTCTCATTGTGTTATTTTGTAAACTGAAGCGGTTTTCCTGTCTTTGACGTTTGGTCGCGGGGTTTCTGTCATCATGTGAGCGATCCAGAAATAGGGGTTTGTTCATCAAGAACAATAGACGAACAGAATTAGAGAATTGGTGGGGGTTTTTTATGTTTTTTTATCGAATATAATGTCACCTGAAATGTCAATGTACATGTACATACATATATATGTACATGCATACACACACACACACATACAAGCGCACGAGTGCGCCACATTCATTCATAGTTATGTATATGTACATACACAAATACACGTGTACATAGTACATATACATATACATACATATATCTCACATAGACACATATACATACACATACTCAGACATATATTTATACACCGCTTACACATTTACAGATATACAACTACACTCACATACAAATATATATGTGTGTGCATATATATATATATATATATATATATATATATATACACATA
>NC_069007.1:7528763-7530367 GCF_001194135.2 Octopus bimaculoides
ATATATATGTATATATAACGAAGCATTGGCGCAAAGCAGTGTTTAGGTATGGGCACAATTCAGGCTAGTTGAAATATGTTTGTCACATATTTCAACTACTTAAGGCAAATACACTGCAGTTACCTTGGAGAAAAAAAACCTCTCTTATGTTAAAAAAACACGTTCACTGATTCGCGCTAGTAGCTTGCCCGATCGAGATAAATAACGAAGTATTGGCGCAAAACAGTGTTTATGTATAATCACAATTTTGGTTAGTTGAAATATGTTTGTCATATATTTCAACTGCTAAAGGCAAATACACTGCAGCTACCGTGGAGAAAAAATCTCTCTTATGGTAAAAAGGTGCAGTGTGTTTGCCTTTAGCAGTTGACAGATGGCGACACCGAACGAACTAGGTGTTTTCACACCTTTTTACTATAAGATAGATTTTTCTCCACGGTAACTACAGTGTATTTGCCTTTGGCAGTTGAAATATGTGACATATTTCAACTAATCTAAATTGTGCCCATACCTAAACATTGCTTTGCGCCAATGCTTAGTTATTTACCTCGATCGGGCGATCTACTAGTGCAAATCACTCAACGTGTTGACTGAATTATATGTAATACTACAAGTTTTATTTAGTTCGTTCAGAGTTCCCTCCTATAGGTACATCTCATTGACAAGATTCAAAAACTCGAAACATTGATGTCTGAGATTCCTGACAGATGCCGACACTGAACGAAATAGCTGTTTTCACACTTTTGTTTCTTTTTACCACAAGAGAGATTTTTCTCCATGGTAACTGCAGTGTATTTACCTTAGCAGTTGAAATAATGTACAAACATATTTCAACTAATCTAAATTGTGCTCATACCTAAACACTGCTTTGCGCCAATGCTTCGTTATATATATACACACACATATACACACATATACACATGCATATACATATGTGCACTCACCAATTAGGTATTGCATTCACCCACAAACGTCTGCCCGTGTGAAAGGCTGTTGCTGCTGCTGCTGCTGCTACTACTACTACTACTACTACTACTACTACTACTACTGCTGCTGCTGCTGCTGCTGCTACTACTACTACTACTAATACTGTTACCCATCACCACCACCACCACCATCACCACCTCTACTACTACTACTACTACTACTACTACTACTACTACTACTACTACTACTGTTGCTACTGCTACTCCTGCTGCTGTTGCTGTTTCTATTGCACCTATACAACTGATGGAAGTGCTGTTAGGCAAAATGTTGCAGCAACAGCTCATCTGTGTTCATAATCAGATAAATAGATGCTGAGAAGAAGAAGAAGAAGAAGAAGAAGAAGAAGAAGAAGAAGAAGAAGAAGAAGAAGAACAACAACAACAACAACAATGTCGTTATCAGCAACAGTTACAACAACGACATCCACCATTTATAACACCGCTATCGTCAATAACAATAACAAAAACAATGCCAAAACAAACGCAAAACACAAAACAAGACAAAACCAGGAGAAGATCAAAAACCAAAACCAAAATATCTCCCAAACGAATATATATATATATAAAAGAAAAGAACAAGAGAACAAAACAAAACAACGTTCTAAATTTTAGAGATAA
>NC_069007.1:7530773-7531063 GCF_001194135.2 Octopus bimaculoides
TATATATATATATATATATATATATATATGTATGTATATATATATATATATATATGTACATACATACATATATACATACACACACACACACATGTATATGCATATGTATATATATAGATATATATATGTATATATATATACATATATGTATATATATACATATACACACATATATATATATACACATGTATAAGTATATGTATGTATATATATACATATATATGCATATATATACATATATATGTGTAAATATATATGTTTATATATATATATATATATATATATATATA
>NC_069007.1:7531073-7531971 GCF_001194135.2 Octopus bimaculoides
ATATATATGTATATATAGATATATATGTATATATATATATGTATGTATATACATGTATGTCTATATATGTATATATATATATATATGTATTTATATATATGTATCATATATATGTATATATATGTATCATATATCGTATATGTTGTATTATATGTACTTTAAATATCATATGAAACGTATATAACATTAACAATGTAAAGAAAAAATGTTCTGTAACCAACTCAGACTTTCTATAGTTGCATCGCTTTAAGTTAATAATAGAAGATGGTAAAATTTTTTTCTGAAATCTTTACTAATTTTAAACAACCTGATGATATTTTGCAGATAATTCAAATTCCAGTTCCGTAAGGAGAATTTTAAAATGTTTAAATTGTCCAAATGTGTTCAATAATATGTATTTTATGCTGCTTATTTTTTGCTACTCTATTTTCCTTTGAAGCAGTAACTTTGGAATGAATATACATACATGCACACACACACACACATATAAAATGTAGAGTAATATATAAATGTAGGATCCAAGGATCAAGGTGTAGGAAGATAGTAAGCCTCGATCTGTCCGTAGAAGATATAAAAACCATTTTCAGGAACAATGGTGGTTTATCGATGTAGAAGATTGTAAATTTTTCGCGTATCGAAGTTCGAGAAGCTGAAGAAATTGTTTTATGGTTTACGGTTAGCAACCGGAATTGCTGTGTATGCGAATAGAGATCCAAAATTGGGGAATGAAGTAGATAAGATCCAGGCTGCATATGTTTCATAGCAAGCAGAACTTCGGAAGTTGAAATTATCCAAACGATGGGTAACCCGCTTGCTACTCGTCAAAGATAGCTTACTTAAAAGAAGGTAACATTATTCTGAAAGGATCCTGTGTTGATACACAGAAGATTCGATTGGA
>NC_069007.1:7532256-7533895 GCF_001194135.2 Octopus bimaculoides
AGAGATATGTGCGTGCGTATATGGATATATGCGTGCATGCGATAATATACGCAGTTTTAGACGCGTTTTCTCACTACACAGTAATTTCCCTTTGTTTTTAACGGTCATTTTTCACAGGAATTTTCAATTGGCCGGATAACTGAAGAGATGTTGGCGTGGGCTCCCTCCCTGGCATCCGAAACTCGGAGTTTTATCATGGCTACTGAATAAGTGTCACATATTTTTACAGATATATATATATATATATATATATTCTTTTATTCTTTTACTTGTTTCAGTCATTTGACTGCGGCCATGCTGGAGCACCGCCTTTAGTCTACACTTACAATTTTTTCCTTTTCTTATACTTCATTTACTGTTCTTGCAAATATAGAAAATATTTTTATATAGTATAAAAAGTTTAGAATGATACAACAATGCACTAAAATACAAAAAAATGGACTATATACCTGTTGTAATTTGGTTATCTATAGTCCGATGATATTTCGGAATTACAATTCCTTCTTCAGATCTTCTTAGCTCTATTTTTATATATATTCTTTACTTGGACTGTACCGGCGGACAGGGATGTTTGAGATCCCTTTCAAGGATTTCGGTCCTCATTTCTTTTATCATCGTTTTGCTACTACGGTAGTCTTGTGTTATTCAACCCAACAGAATGAAAAAAATTGATGTCGACGTATCTATGAAGAATATTCCAGTTCCACCTAAGAAGGAATTTCTGAAAGACCTGGTAATAATAACTACTGACTACTCTATTAATGAAAAGAAATTATCCAGTTTTTAGCTTCAAGATAACTTAGTTAATACTAACGAGACTGATTCCATGAGTACCAATGTTAATGATTTTCCTAATAGCCACGTTAGCAGAGATGGTTTGAATTCTATTTCTAATATAAGTTTCAATAAAAGTGGAGGTAACAGTCTTTCAGCTAATGATAATTTAATTGATGAAGGTGCAAATAGGGGTGAGAATTCCTAATTTTTGTAAGCGTAGGGAAGTAATCTGTCATGCTAAAGTTATTTCTGAATGTAATGATTACTTTTATATTGGTTCTTATACTAATTATATTAAGAAAAGGGTTTCAAATCATTACCATTCCTTTAGGAACAGAAATAGGGCTCCTTCTACTTGTCTTAGTAATTTCATCTGGAATAATAATAAAACATACTTTATTGAATGGAGCATTTTAGGGATGGCCCCGGCTTATAGGATTGGTAATAGGTTTTGCTCTCTTTGTTCTGAGGAATTATTTTTGATTCTATTTTCTAGAAGAAAGCTGCTAAACTCTAAATCTGAAACGGGTTTTTTTTTTTTTTCTGTGTTCATCAGAATAAATGCGTGTTTAAACATTTTAAATAAGGTTGTCTATTATAAGTGTTTTATTAGATAATTTTGAGTGTTTGATAATTTGAACAAGATTCAAAATGAAGTACAGAACAATCACAGATACAAGCATTCAAATATTTCGCAATCACATATATACATACACATTCTTTTTTATTAATGCGTCCTTTTAAAGCCTAGCCAAGCTCATGGGCCCAGTTTCCCGGTTTCTATGGCGTATGTGTTCCCCCCAAGCTGGACAGGACGCCAATCCATCGCAGCGTTACCCAAGAAACAGGAAAAAAGAGTGGG
>NC_069007.1:7534904-7536178 GCF_001194135.2 Octopus bimaculoides
ACTGAACCCAGAACCATGTGGTTGGTAAGAAAGCTATTTACTCCACAGTCACTCCTGCGCCTACTTACCACACAGCCGCTCCTGCGCCTAAGTTAACTTTAGATCTAATTGTATGCAACTATCACGTTACGGTATTAAACGGAGTATTACCTGAGCTCTTTCTTTCTTTCTTTCTTTGTCTGTCTCTGTGTGTCTATCTGTCCGTCTGTCTCTCTCTCCCCCCTCTCTCTCTCTATATGTATATATACGCATGCGCACACACAAACAGTGAGATTTAGACTTAATAACCGGTGTCCAGAACACCATCTATACTCATGTATATCTAAAGAGGAGCTGAGGGGGCGAACTTGTGCTGTTATCGTCTGAGTTTCATTTGGTTGGTATCTACAGTTGTGTAGGTTACGGAGCACATATGGAAAGCAAAACAATACAGAGTGTCTGTTTAAATAGTAGTTAGTCACCTCATCTTACACGTATTTCATGAACAACTATATAAATGAAGTAGTATTATCTGATAACATAATCAAGTCGTCAGAAATTGCGTAACATTTCATAGTAATCTTTAGTAAATCGTGTTAGATAGATGATAGAGTTGTAGTAGTTCAAATAACAAGTCTGAATTCTAAAAAATGCAAATGAATGTTACACATCCACACACACGTTTGTTTTCTTTGTAGCTTATCACGGCAAGATCTTAGTTTCTCTGGCATGGTTCTTCTCCATACTTTTCTCCATACCCATGTTTTTTATAACCAAAGAAGTGACGGAAGACGACGGCATCAACAAACAATGTTGGATAGACTTCACAGAGGATTGGCAATGGCAGGTAAACACATAATCTTAATTATTACATTTATCTCAACACTAACTCTAACCCTATATGAACCCATAAACCTTGTCCTAATTGTCCTAACAATGAATAAAACTTTGGATACACTTTATAGAGAATTAAGAGGAAAATTATCCGCTAATCTCTAACACAAGATTATAATCTCTAACACTAGAAGATAATCCTTATCTTAAATAAAGTCCAACAATTGATAGACTTCACAAATCTACAGTGTACGTAGGAATATATTTATAGACTCTGAGTTAATAGTATATGTATAAACAGATGTGAACTTCTCGTCTGTACATATCATATGCTTGTAGACAGTGAAAACGGACCCAGTTTTAACCTTTCTCAGCAACTGTGTACTCTCTTTAACTATTCAAGAACATACTTCAAGTAAACTGGATAACCACTATATATATATATATATATATATATATAT
>NC_069007.1:7536188-7537373 GCF_001194135.2 Octopus bimaculoides
ATAGCAGTTGTTTACTGTCAACTTAATGTGACAGACCCATTAAGGGAATCATACTGCTGCTATTTAGCCCTAGGAAGCTAGACCGCTTCCTGTTGGCCCTGACACATTTCCTGTGTCCTTATATTTGTGAAGGCTAGACAGGTTTTTTCAACCAGCTGGTCGGCTACTTCAGGCTGATGACGAGCAATAACTCAGAAACATATCCCTGAATGCAGACTAAAGCTGGGTGGGGAAGCTTGTCTCCCCTTCACAAATATAAGGACACAGGAAATGTGTCAAGGCCAACAGGAAGCGGTCTAGCTTTCTAGGGCTAAATAGTAGCAGTATGATTCCCTTAATGGGTCTGTCACATTGAGCTGACAGTAAACAACTGATTTATCGTAACACTGCTGCTTATATCTCTCTCTGAGATTTATAATTAGATCATTTCTAATTATATATATATATATACACGAGGAGGTACTGAAAAGTTCTTGGCTTTAAGGGTATTGTGAAAGGCCTGTGTAACGGTATGTAAACAACATATTTGTATATATAATATCTATTTTGTAAGCCTTATAAGGGTACGCATTTGCTAATGGACATCCCAATACAGAAATTAAAATCTGTCCAACTGTCCGTAAATATTTACAAGGTGTTAGCTACAATCTGTAGATATATTTTATACTACTGAAACTGAGCACTCATAAAAAAAAGCAACTAATTTTTTACACTACACCTTTTTTTCCATATTTTCTTCGTTCCTTATTCATTTCAGCTCTACATGACCTTAGTGTCCGTGGCCTTGTTTATAATTCCTGCAGTAATTATAATTATTTGCTATGCCATCATCATCCACATTATTTGGAGTCAAGGTAAAAAGATAACGGCTGACGAATGCACGGAAAACGTCACGAAATCAGGTTTGTTTCTCTTCAGTGCTAGGTATGTCCTGGTTTCTCTCCTCTTTATATATATATATTGTCGTTGTTTTACTGTCACTTTCTAGATTTTAAGGGAGTTATTTTACGTGTAATTACAGCGTGCTAGAAATAACAGCAAAAGATCCCTTAATTCACACCTTTGTTAAGGCAGTGCTAGATACTGACAGCCATCTATCTATCTATCTATCTATCTATCTATCTATCTATCTGTCTGTCTGTCTGTCTATCTATCTGTCTGTCTGTCTGTCTGTCTGTCTGTCTA
>NC_069007.1:7537383-7539785 GCF_001194135.2 Octopus bimaculoides
GTCTGTCTGTCTGTCTATCTATCTGTCTGTCTGTCTGTCTGTCTGTCTGTCTAGCTAGCTATTTGTCTGTCTATCAGTGTGTTTGCCTATCTATCTTTAAATCTAATCATCCAACCATTTATCCGTTTGTTTTTCAGTGTCTGTCTGTCTCTCTCCCTCTCTCTCTCTCTCTCTCTCTCTCATTCTCTCTCTCTCTCTATCTATCTATCTATGTATCTATCAACCTATGTATGTATGTATGTATGTATGTATGTATGTATGTATCTATCTATCTATCTATCTATCTATCTATCTATCTATCTATATATCTATCTATACAGCCAGCAATAGATCACAGACAAAAATCTCTATGAACATAGCCAACCATTGTTCTAGAAGTCTCATACCTCAGGCCAAGATTCGAACCGTGAAAATGACTTTTATCATCGTTTTAGGTAACGTTTACTGTCTTCTTTCTTATGCTGGTCTTGACAAAAAAGATAACAAAAAATTGTTACACACACACACACACACACACACACACACACACACACACACACACACACACACACACACACACACACACACATATGAATATATATAAACATATCCACATAAACTTACACGTATATAATATATAAATTTAGAGATGAAACTCGAAGTAAATAAAGCTATAACTAATTTATAAAAAAAAGCAAAGATAGTAAAAGTCAAAGAGGTTTTTTAAACTTAACATTTACTTGCAATTATTTATAGCTTTATCTACTTCGAGCTCCATCGTTCTAAATTCTTACAACATAAACAATATATGGATGCACTTGATCGCTTTTTCCTCGATTTCTTAGGGGAAAAAAAAAAATTCCAAAAGGGATATAACTCTGTTTTTATTTTTGGGCGTAAACTAATGGTCATGCCGTATTTGTAACTAGCTTTAAATGTACCCTCGGTTTTCTCACAATACCTTTTTTACTACACGATCTGCCGATTCTGAATTTGCTCTGTATACTGTTTTTGATAAGCACAATCCATTCAAGCAGTACCTAGTTATGTCTCTGAAATTGGATTCTTGTTAGGTTGTTTGAGTGGTATTTATATATCTTTTGTTGTGATTGCAGATTTCTCATTGCATGCAATCCATTCGAGAACAGCAGGCAATTGCGCCAAATACATGTGACTGAAAGCTCAAGATTTTGACTTTATATAGTAATCTTAGCAAGGAGGGAATAAACCTCCTCATCATGCCTTTATTTAATGAAATAAATAAGCTTAAAACATTCAAACATATTCCTACACAAACAAATTTGTGGTTAACATATGAAATAACAAGAAGCTCGCAATGTAAGACTAGACAAAGATTTCAGATGATTTAAGCAATATTTCGACAAAATGGATTTATACTACGGAGATCGGCAACATCTCAGATCTTAGCCCTGAGTCTTATCTTAGCTGCCGTTATATAACATACACTATAACTTCAATGTATTCCTTTTCCCTTTTCCCAAATAAATTGCACTTCATATTCGAGGCTCCGATGAAGCTATAAGATATTACACAAGCACTGAACTATGAGTCCACTGCATCTTATTAGCAGAAACATCTGTAAGCTAATGAAGTTCATAATAATAAGTCAAATATGATAATTTGCCTTAAGAAAAACATGCTCTTCCATCCACAAATGGACATAAGGAGTATAAAAAAATGAAGGAGAGTATGCAAGAAAGAAAGAAAAATAGTATTGGCATTCTATGGAATCGAATTGGCAATGTATAAGATTGAACAGACAATCCATAACATCATTCTCTAGTAATTTCATGATTCAGTTATTTCTTTTTTATCCTCTTGTGTATGAGTGACAGCCAAATAGAATAATTCTTTCTAAGATAGGTTCACGATAACTCATTTTCGGGATTTTACAGATATCCCCAATATTAAATTACTACTTATTTTATAAAATCTGGCAAGTAGAAAGACATTTGTCATGCTATGTATATATAATTGAGCGTAACTTGTATTTGTGGTTCTTTTAGGTCAGGTTTGTCTTTCGTCCTTCCGGAATCGATAAAATAAAATAGTACTTTGTTGATTGGTCGATCCAATTCAGTTATATGGTTCTGTAAAATTTGAGACCCCACGTCCTCGGTAGAGATCATTATCTGAAAAATTAGGTTGTTTGTGTGGCCGCCAAGGCAACTATCAACGACCGAGTCGATCTACTTTTCCTCCTTTTCTTTTGTTTTGAAGCAGAATGATATAAATTACCTCCAGTATAACATAACATCCGATAGCTTTGTGAAAATGGACAAGTAATCATTGGAAATTTTGTTCATGATAAACGGTAAACTGTCGTCCTATCCTGATACATACATACACACAAACATACATATACGTATACGTATACATATATATATATATATATATATATA
>NC_069007.1:7541908-7545731 GCF_001194135.2 Octopus bimaculoides
ACACACACACACACACACACACACACACACACACACACACACACACACACACACACACACACACACATATATATATATATTCCTTGATGCACTAGCAGTTATATATCGTCTTTCAGTCTTTTACACGTTACATTACCATATATTTTGTCTATCTCTTCAATTTTTAGCTATTGTCCTTTTTACACTAAAAAACAAAAAAAAATTACTGTATTCCCATCAACTGCCAGATATCATTGTTTATTTGTTTACACATTTTCTTCGTTTCTTGTTGTTTTTGTTTCTTTTTAGTCTACGTCGGCATCATTTATTTATAATTTTATCTGTTAAAGTCTGTTTAAGTCCTTAGATATTATTAAATCATTATTTTATTTTATCTGCTTTGTTTATCTTTGTTTTTCAAATTTTTCTCCTTTTGTTCTTTTCGGTATTTTTTTCTTCGGCCATTTGCAATATTTAACGTCTGCTCAAGTTTTTATGTGATATTTAACCATTCATTCTGTTTATTTCACTTTTTCTTCCATTTTTCTTTTGTTTATAATTAAACTCCACGCATTATATTCTCGGTCACTTTTTTATTTGTTTCTCCATTTTTGTTCTTGTCCTTTATTCCTCATCTTTCTTTCATTTTATTGTAAAATTTATATCTGCAGTTTTTATCGTCTGCTGGAGTCCCTACATGATATTCGATCTGCTTCAAGTTTACGGATATTTTCAGCCCACTCAACGAACTATCGCCATTTCAACATTCTTCAACAGTCTAGCACCTTTAAATAGTGCTGCCAATCCGATCATTTACGGTATATTTAGCACACGAATCTGCCAGAATCTCAGGTACGCCTGTCAAACCACTAATCTTTTGCTGATTTCAATCATTGGACTACTGCTATCGCGTGGCGCCGCCTAAATGAATTTTTTTGGTTTACAGTACATACATGCATGCAAACATACATACATATACGCATATGCACACGCATACATACATACATACATTCAGTCATTCATACATATAGTCATACATAAATACACACAGACATGCACACATATATAATTTCTACGAGTCCACAATCTGTTTTCTTCCTTTCTCTCTATCCCTCTATATTTTCCGTTTCTCCTCCTCCTTCTTTGCTGTCCTCTTTCTCCCACTCCCTACTATCTTTCGTTCCTTCTCCCTTCTCCTCACTCCCTTTGTTTCTTTCCCTCATCCTCTCTCTTGTCTCCCTTCCTCTCTGCCTGTTGCTCACACGTGACTACAGGCTACTTCTCTCGTCCCTGTCTTCTCTGGACAAGATGTCCACCGCCTCACGACATTTTTTCTCTTCTACTTTCTTCTCATCTATTTATTCTATTTCCTTTAAAAATTTCTCCCAGGCGTTACCCCTTACAATTCATCTTGGCCTAACGGACCTTAATGTTTGCCTTCGTCGATTGTTTAATTTATACGTCAACTCTGTTGTTGTTTGTTCGATCGAAGCCCTAACTTGCCATGATTTTATATTTTTAAAATTTCTGGATGCTGCTGTCTTATGAAGTTTTCCTATCTTGTCGCTAAAAGCACGAAACAGGAAGTAGTAAAACAGTCGACAACTGAGGCGGAGTTAGACATCTTTTGGTACTTCTTATCTCTGCGTGTTTACGTATGTTTCACTCGTTGGTGATGTACTGTATTTAATGTGTATTTTTTATTTATACATACATATATAAATACATACACACACACACATGCATACATACATACATATATACATACATACAAATAGTCGCAGTATTTTGGACGATTAAAGTTTGCAAGACCTTCTTAAGATTCAAAGGATGATGGTTAAAACAAGATTCTTTCCTTCATAGCCTTGCTATCAAATAGCAAAAGTAAAAGAGAGCACACACACTCAAATATACATGCATTTAATCTATCTATCTGACTGTCTGTCTGTTTGTTAGGGTGAGTGTGTATCTATGTATGTACGTATGTATGTATGTATGTATGTATATGTGCGTATATATATATATATATATATATATATATATATATATATATATATATACACGCGCACACATATACAATTTTATTTTTTATTTAGTGCATGCGCATTTTTGATTTTGACGACTACACAGCATAGTAGGGTCAGTTGGGCACCGTCAGTGAGAAAAGCAGCACCATGACGTGATTTTCACTCTGCCACAAATTTAGAAACGATATGCTGTACTGCTTGGCATTCACGCCAGAAGCTCCAATACGGAAATTTCAGAGTGTTTGGGAGTCAATCTGAGGACATGTACCGAAAGTGATAAAAATCAAACATCCAGTCAATATCATGGTGTTTGGAGTGATCACTAGTGATGGCGACGTTATGCCTCCATTCATCTTACCACATGACCTCAGATTCAACATGGAGGCCTACATCAAGTGCCTGGAGGAGGTAGTGCTGCCCTGGGTCAAGAGGGTGGCTGCTGGAAGACCCTATGTCTGGCAACAGGACTCTGCACCCTGCCACACAAGCAGGAGAACCCAGTCATGGCTGTCAGACAATTTCTGCCACCACCTCACCCCTAACATCTGGCTGCCTAACTCCCCAGACTGCAACCCCCTTGACTATTATGTTTGGGGCGCAGTTGAGCTAGAGACCAACAAAACTTCTTGTAACACCAAAGATGAACTGAAGGCAAGGGTTATGGCGGCATTCACCAACTTAAACAGGGAGACCATCCAGAGGAGTTGCAGGAGATTCCGAAGTCGTGTGTTTGTGTGTGTATGCATGCATGCATGGACGTATAACCATTTAATCTATCATTTTCAAACTTTGAGTTGCGTATTCTAATTGTCCAGCCATAGCTTCTTTGAAAAAAATCACCCCTACAGTATATATATATATGTATATATATACACTCTGTGAGATAAAAAAGAAAGGGAGAAGAAGAGAGAGAGATTAAAAGCAGTAAATTGTTATCCAATATAACCCGGGTAGTAAACTAATGTAGAGTTCCGAGATGGAGATTGAAGCTGGAGTTACGAGGTCGAATCCAGAAGCAAGAATCGATAATATGATGAAAAGGCAATAAACATCGTCTCCATTTTCCTCCCTCCTCCATCTCAACGTTTTGTTCCCCCTCTTAAGATTTCTTCTTTCTTTTTCCTGCAATAATTCCATCTCTCCACCTCTCTCTCTCTCTCTCTCTCTCCACCTTTGACCTGAATCTCACCCTCCCTTCCTTACTCTTTACTCCTCCTCTTCCATCCCTCCTCCCGCCCCGTTTCACTTCCATTCTTCCATTTCCTTACCTTCTCTTCCTTTCTTCAAATCTCGTCTCTATTTTCCACCTCTTCCATCTCTCCCTCTTCCTTTCCTTATCCTCATACTTTCCCTCCCCTTCCTCCCACTTCAAACTTCGCCCCTCTTTCCCTTCTATTCCACTTTCTCCTCCCCTTCTTTCTATTCCTTCGAGCTCTACATCACTCATATCCAGTCTTTATTATTCTTCCAGCTCCACTCCTTCTCGCACTCTTCCTCCTCCTCCTCGCACTCCTCCTTCTCGCACTCCTCTTCCTTCTCGCATTCCTCCTCGTACTCCTCCTTCTCACACACCTCGCACTTCTCTCCCTTCTCGCACCCCTCCTCCTTCTTGCACTCCTCCTTCTCTCTCGCATTCCTCCTCCTGGCTCTCATCCTCCTTCTCGCACTCATCCTCCTCGCCCTCCTGTTCTTTTCGCACCCCTTTTCTTTCTCGCACTCCTCCCCCTTCTCGTACTGCTCCTCCTTCTCACACTCGACCTCCTCCTCACACTGCTACTGCTCCTCCCCTCCTCTCTCTTTCCCTCTACCCCCCCCCC
>NC_069007.1:7545755-7546721 GCF_001194135.2 Octopus bimaculoides
GGGCCATTTCTCACTTTTCTCTAATAACTTTTCTATTTCTACTTCCTACAGAAACATCCCATGTCTCAGCAAACATTTCGGCGAGAGGGACTCGCGCCACACGCGCTATGGAGTTACAAGCACTGGGAATTCGCTACAAATACAACCATCACATTCACGCCCTCAATCTTCAGCATCTTCTCGTCTAAATGCTAAACAGCCGGCACAGTTTTTATACAATTCCACCAATGCCAAGGGTGTGAGGAGTGTTTCTCCCAAGAGTCATTCTATTTTGATGAAAAGAATGGTTGTTCATTTAGATGACGCTTCATAGAAAAACATTCACGGTGAAAAAGAGGGTGATATTAGTCATCCAAAACATCTACATTATTTCATTGACTTTTGTCTTATTCTTTAAAAGTATTGTATACTCTAAAGTGTCAAACGTTTTCATACAACATCTCTATCTAATTCCAGATTAAATTAGGTTAAAACAGCCATTCATGTATCAGATTTCATGCAGATATATAATGATAGGCTATTGATAACGCCTAAAGACGCAGAAATGCATTCGGAAATGCATTCGGCGTTCTCATTCACCGCTGCTCAGATGAGTTTCGCTTCTCTTTCTGTTACATACATTTGAGACACGGCGCATCCATAGGAGACACTGTTTTCGGACGAATACCACAGTGCATTTTGCTTATCACAATATATCTACATTACATAAATGGCTATACCTACCTACCTACCTACCTACCTACCTACCTAACTACCTACCTACCTACTTGCCTACCTACCAACCTACCTACCTACAAACAAACATTCATTCATTCATACACACATACATACATACATACATACATACATACATTTAGTTCATCACTCGCATTTATCCTTGAATTCTGTCTTCTAAGCGGCCGTACAACAACGACAAGAAGAAGAAGCAGAACAACAACAACTCAATGCTAGATCGGAAGAGCGTCG
>NC_069007.1:7546900-7547865 GCF_001194135.2 Octopus bimaculoides
ACTACTACTACAACCGCCGCTGCTACTGTTTCTCCTCCCCTCCACCTCCTCCTCCTCCTACTACTGCTGCTACTACTACTACTACTACTACTGCTGCTGCTGCTGCTGCTCTGCTGCTTCTGCTTCACACACACACACACACACACACACACACACACACACATAGGAGTTACTCCGATGGCTATTCGAACCATGTATGACCCGACCCGTTTTGTAAGGAAAGGTTTGTTAAAATAAAAATTACTTTCTTTCTAATATTGAGTTTAATTTCCGTTATGCATTCTTTAGTTATTATTGAATGGTTTGGGAGTTCGTTTGCCAGCCACGACTTCCTTGGCTGGCATCCTGTCGTTTTCTGTAACCTCGGATCGCCTCACACCTTGTGCTTAGAAATGGATTGAGGGGAAAACTATACGGAAGCTCTTACGGTGGATTGTACCCGTAAGTTGAAAGGCACAGCCATTTCGCACACTGTGTCTGATTCTACCTGAGAATTCGATTAAGGGTACATATGTCAATGAAATATTAACCCTTTAAATAAACCATTATTATCCAGTGTCGACAGCGGCAAGCAAGGAGAATCACTACTACGCCGGATAAAATGCTTACCGGCATTTCGTCCGTCTTTACGCTCTGAGTTCAAATTCCACCGAGGTCGACTTTGGCCTACATCATTTCAGGGTCGATAAAATAAGTACCAGTGGAACACTGAGGTCGTTGTAATCGACTTATCTTTCACCCTAAAATTGCTGACCTTGTGCCAAAATTATTATTATTATTATTATTGTTCAGTAGTTTTATTTTTATAACGTGCTTTCACTTCACTACCGAGCGCAGCTCTGTGCGCCTTGGGTATGTGCTGTGGTTTGCTGTGATGCTCTTATGGTTACTGTATTGAAAGTGTTTTGCGTAGGATGTGTGCTGTGCCCAGTAGTGCAATTTTCTGTATGTTATATATATATATA
>NC_069007.1:7549387-7550352 GCF_001194135.2 Octopus bimaculoides
TAATGTTTATAATAATGGCTTCAAATGTTGGCATAAGGTCAGCCAATTACCTTGACCCCAGTGCTTAACTGGTACTTATTAACCCCGAAACGATGAGATGCAAAGTCGACCTCGGCGGGATTTTAACTTAGAACGTAAAGACGGAAAAAATGCCGCTAAGCATCTAGCCCGTCGTGGCCTTAATAATAATAATAATAATAATAATAATAATAATAATAATAATAATAATAATACAAAAGGAGACACGACAATGTGGTCAGATATGTCCACTGGCTGTTGTGCGGTAAAGCAAACCTCGAGAGAGCCGAACAATGGTATGAACAGAAGCCAGAAGGAGTAATGGAAAACGAACATTACAAAATACTCTGAGATTTTAACATACAGTGCGACCAAGTCATAGGAGCGAGACGACCAGATATCGTGCTCGTCCATAAAGATGAAAAAGAAGTAAAGATAACGGATGTCGCAATACCAGGTGATTCGAGGGTGAAATGTGAGGAAACAGAAAAGAGTGAGAAATACCAGCCACTGCAGGGTGAGATAGGAAAGATATGGGGCATGAGGAAAGTAATGGTGATACTGGTGGTAATTGGAGCATTGGGAGTAATTTCCAAGGGCTTTGGAAAACATATATAAAGAATATTGGGGCTACTGTCAGGTTTGAGGTGATCCAGAAGATGGTATTGTTGGGTACAGATCGCATTCTAAGGAGAGTATTGTCTCTTTGAGTCACAGGAGAAGGCAATATTTGAAACCTTTGGTGGTTTGTTGTTGCCTGCTTTCAAGTAAAGAATAACCGGTAATTAAGAACTATCCGAGAGACTTTCAGAACAACAACAACAACAACAATAATAATAATCCTTTCTACTGCAAGCACAAGGCCTGAAATTTTGGGGGAGGGATTAAGTCGATTACATCGACCCCGGTATTCCACTGATACTCAATTTATCTACTTCGAAAAGATG
>NC_069007.1:7550908-7554111 GCF_001194135.2 Octopus bimaculoides
TATGCACTGCTCTCTCACTCAATAATAATAATAATAATAATAATAATAATAGTAATAATAATAACAACAACAATAACAACAACAACAACAACAACAACAACAACAACAACAACAACAACAACAACAACAACAACAACAACAATAATAATAATAATAATCCCTTCTACTAAAAGCACAAGACCTGAAATTTTGGGGGAGGGGACTAGTCGATTACATTGACCTCAGTGTTACGCTGGTATTTAATTTATCGACCCTGAAAGGCTGAAAGGCAGAGTCGACCTCGACGGAATTTGAACTCAGAACGTTAAGACGGACGGGATGCCACGAAGCATTTTACCCAGCATGCTTACGATTCTGCGTGATAACCCTTTCTACAGAATGGCTGAAACACGCAACAGATAAAAGACCTCACACAATCTACACTACATGTAGCCGATCCAACATAGGCTCTTTGTATGTAGACGCTACATGAATATTCTTTTAAATGCCCAATCATTGTTTGTACACATTCTTCATTCGTCACACAATATGCGCCTTGTTTACTGTCTGCAGTATACATGTAGTCATGCTATATGTACATTTTCTGCACGGGGAACGCTACATGTGCCTAGCCAATTAGCTGTAGTATACAGGTAGACATACAACTTGTGCGATTTCCACATGTAAAACACTACATATACTCTGTCTACTAAATGCAGTACACATGTAGAGATTCAACACGTGCGATTATCACATGTTAAACCCTCTACATGCACTTAGTTCATTGTCTTATGAGTACATGTTGACACTCTACATGTACATTTTCTACATGAAAATCGTTCGATATGAGCCCTTTCTACCAACTGCAGTATACATGTTGGTACTCAACATGTGCAATTTCTACAAGTGAAACACTCTACACTCTACATGAGGACTTAGCAACTGCAAATTTGTATGAAATCAATAGAAAAAAAAATCTGTACTTACGTTGCAGATGTTCTCTCCATGGGGTTGAAGATCTCCCATGCACAGATGCATGCCGGGTAGAGCACGTGAGAATTTTTTGCATTGACCATGGACCATTCTATACATGCTGGCTTTCTGCAGCTGTGTTGGATAATGACCATTTTCTACATGTTCAAGAAAGAATCCATGAATTAATTAATTAGTTAAAGGAGGTAAAGGCAATATAGAGCATGTAATTATTATTACATACACACACACATGCATACATACATACATGCATACATACATACATACATACATACATACATACGTATGTTTACGTCCCCATAATTTAGCGATTCGGCAAAAGACACCGATATAATTAGAACCAGGCTTAACAAGAAATAAGTCTTGGAATCGATTCATTCGACAAAAAATTCTTCAACGTGGTGCCCCAGCATGGCCGCAGACTAATGATTGGAACAAGTAAAAAATGTATATCAGTCTCAATCGACATCGTCAGCGCAACAGTTGTCCTATCCCATCAACCTACATTCTATTCTCGTACCTTCACTACACACATTAAAAAAATGGCAGTCTGTTTGTCCGCAGAGCAGAAGCCATCTTAATACGCTTGCTTCTATCTTAACGAGTGTTATCAACATAGCAGCTCTGATTTGTCTTTAAACAGACGTGGTTGTGTAGTAAGAAACGTGCTTCCTAAGCATATGGTTCCAGGTTCAGTCCCACAGTGTGGCACTTTAGGCAAGTGTCTTATACTATAACCTCGGCCTGATCAAATCCTTGTGAGTGGATTTGGTAGACGGTATCTTCTGAAAGAAACCAGTCGTGTATATATATATATATATATATATATATATATGTGTGTGTGTGTGTGTGTGTGTGTCTGTTTTTGTCCTTTCATCACCGCTTGGCAACCGGTGCTGGTCTCCGTAACTTAGCGGCTCAGCAAAAAAGACCGATAGAATAAGTACTAGGCTTAAAAAAATAAGTCCTAGGGTCGATTTCTTCGACTAAAACCTCTTCAAAACGGAGCTCCAGTATGGCCACAGTCAAATGACTGAAACAAGTAAAAGAATAGAAAAATAAAAGTATACATACACGCCCTCACGCACGCACACACACACACATTAAGGAAAAGAGAGTCTGATTGCCTTGACACAAGAGAACAGTTACGGATACCTGCTTCTGCCTCAATGTGACTCATCAGCACAGCAGTTGTCCTACCATATATTTGCACACACACACACACAAACTTATATACAAAATTACACACAAAATCACTCTCATGCATACACACGTTGTCCCTCATTCCCTCTCTCACATATACACACTCTCTCTCACACATACACACTCTCTCTCTCTCACACATATATACACACACATGCTCTTATATTCATCGTTCCATATATTACCTCCTGTCTTTCCCCATCCGACAGCGATACAACGGCTGTAGAAGTCATCTGTTTTCTTTGGAATTTCTATGGGTTGAACACATTTCGATTTTGGCACTGGTTTCTCCAGAGTCAGTATGGCAATGTCGTTACCTAATGGAGAGAAGAGCATTTGAAGATTTAAGATTTAGTTGAAGTAACATTTAGAAAAAGGAGACAATAGCCTACAACAAGAACAATACGAGTATGAACGTGTATATTTATATAAGTATGTATGTGTATATGAATATGTATGCATGATGAAATAAACAAAAACAAAATAGTTTGAAGAACTTAATCATTGATAAAAGAAAATTTTGGCAGTATGTGATTTTTGTAAGAACTGCCAGAATTGATATCATGAAATATCAATTCCATTTGATTCATTTCGATTTTATTTTCCTACTTAATTCATTATGACTAAATCGCATTTTCTGTCAATGAAACCGGTAGCATATTTTGATGAAAATATAAATATTTTCTTTCGTTTACCAACGATAAGTTTCTCAAAGCATTTCCTTTTTTGTTTTTTAATACAAATTTACTCGTGTGAAATCTAAATCTTTTCAACACACACAAAGTCACGAACTGGCTTCATGTTTGTGTGTGTGTGTGCATGTGTGTGTGTGTGTGTGCATGTGTGTGTGTGTGTGTGCATGTGTGTGTGGGTGTGTGCATGTGTGTGTGCATGTGTGTGTGTGTGTGTGCGCGTGAAAATCCACGGGGTAGAAGGAGTACTGTACTGTATATTTTTATTTTCATTTTTATAATTTGTATGTATTTATTTTATTATAAATGTAAAATAGCACCACAGAGGAATCAACG
>NC_069007.1:7559296-7560958 GCF_001194135.2 Octopus bimaculoides
ATATATATATATATATATATATACTTACAAACAATGAGCAGCTGTCAGTAAGTATTTATCACTGATGAGGGTTGCACCACAGAAGTAGTCATTAGGTTTGGCAGCAATCCTCAGGAAAACCACATGAGGAAATTCACAGTATTTCGCATCGATTCCGTTGACGATATGTTCTTCTACGTTACTTACAACGGGTTCTTCAGTTGCTTATGTTCAAAGGGAGAGAGAGAAAGAGAGATACAAAATGGAAATTAAGAAAGAAGGAAACATTTTGTTCGATAGAGGAATTACACTGTGAAATACGATTTTTGTCCTTGGATAGCAATTGTTATTTCCTATTTGCTTACTCTTAGAAAGTATGAAAAACGGCTAATATTTCCTTAAAACTATGCTTTTGTTACATTTATTCAAACCCTAACGAATCCCTCTCATTACATGACCATGATGCTCCCCATCTACTCCTGCTCATCATCAGAGATGCACATATTGTCAGCCACTAAGGAACATGTTCAAGTGGTTATGGTCAAGTAATTGACAAGCAAATTTATGGTATTGAGCAGAATATTTGCTATAATGATATTTCTGCTTCAGCAACTCAGCACTGAGTCTGTCTGGAATGTAATGGAAAATAGGTCTGTTTTGAAACACTTGATGTTCAGATCAGAAAAGCAAAGTTTGAAGGGAATAGCAATGATTTCCTTTTATTTCTAGATAGAAGTAAATAGGAAACAAGAGCACTCAGAGAGTGCAAACCTCCGTCAAGGCAACACCAACGTCCTCTCAGCGATTAACCGGAGATGATTTTTAAAATGAGAATATCTGAAATAAACTTGACTGCTCTCACAAACGAGAATACTAAAAACGAGCCCGACCACTCTAAAAAATTAAGTAAAAAAATTCGGAAAAATAATCCAGAATCCTTGTTCGGTACCGATCGACCCAGAAAGGTTAAAAGCAAAGTCGACTTCGGTGGTATTTGAACCTCGAACGTAAAGACGGACAAGATGCCGCTAAGCATTTCGCCCGGTGTGCTAACGAGTCGGCCAGCTCGCCGCCTTAAGATCTAGACCAGCGTCTCGCAACCATTTTTTTTTAACCTACGGATCTCTTTGATTCCTATTTTGAATTATTGCCTCTCCCCACCCCCCATACCATTCAATTTTTAAAAACCAGTTTATAGATACATCTTTCAGAATTCCTATTTTGTTTTCCACATGTTAACATGCATAGATATGCAGCAGAACTCTGAGAGAACGTGTCTCAGTGGCTGGAACCATGTTGCACTGTGTAAAACATTAGTGAAAGGAAGCGAAGTGTTTTTTGCAATGAACACCTGTAAAGCAAAGGTTTTTCATGAACCCTTAAAATGCTACTGCAGATACCTAGTTTACCACCTTGCTTGCACGGGCCCCCAAAAATCTTATCTGGAACCCGAGGGTCCATGTGGACACATTTACATGAATCACTAAGATTACCATTTTCTCCAGATATATTACGACTATTGGCGAAATAATTTGAGGTAATGCAAAATATTTTAGACGCGTTTACTTACCTGGTGCTCCATAAAACGGGGCGACGAGGCACACCAGGAGGGTTAGACAAAACAGCTTCTCCATCGCAAAAATAATGAATAACTTCTACCAGCTAACGCTGGTACTGTTTATA
>NC_069007.1:7561379-7562315 GCF_001194135.2 Octopus bimaculoides
TATATATATACATATATATATGTGTATGTGTGTATCTGTGTATGTATATGTATATATATGTATATATGTGCGTGTGTATATGTATATATAGATAGATATATATGTATGTATATATGTGTGTATGTATGTGTGTATATATATGTGTGTGTGTGTGTGTGTCTGTGTGTGCATATAACTATATATAACTATATATGTATACACGCTGCTGACGTTCACGTGCACACACAAAAGTTCTGCAATCGTCGTTTCATACTTGATTGAAAGGGCAAACGTCAACAGATGTGAGACACAGATGGAAACTTCACACGTCTGGCATTGGTAAAGGTCGTTATTGTTGTTGTTATTGTTATCGTTAGTATTGTTGCTAAGGCGGGTGAGCTGGCAGAATCGTTAGCACGCCGGGCGAAATGCTTAGCGGTATTTCGTCTGCCGTTACGTTCTGATTTCAAATTTCGCCAAGGTAGACTTTACTTTTCATCCTTTCAGAGTCGATAAATTAAGTACCAGTTACGCACTGGAGACGATGTAATCGACTTAATCCCTTTGTCTGTCCTTGTTTGTCCCCTCTATGTTTAGCCCCTTGTGGGCAATAAAGACATAAGAAACGCTAGCACGCGAGGCGAAATGCTTAGCGGCATTTCGTCCGTCTCTACGTTCTGAGTTCAAATTCCACCGAAGTTAACTTTGCCTTTCATCCTTTCGGATGAACACACAACCACACACACACACACACATTGTATGATACAAATAAGACAATAATTTATTCTCGAACGCAGAAACGTCGTCAGAACAGCAGAAACATAGAGTAAATTAACCTTACAAACTGGACAAATTTGTCAACAAACAGCCAACACGTGCTATAAAAGTGCCGCCCAAGGTTGACTGCCCCCTCCGTCACTCACCTTTCTTTCTCTCTCTCTCTCTCTCTCTCTCTCT
>NC_069007.1:7562398-7564073 GCF_001194135.2 Octopus bimaculoides
GGGATCAGCAAATATTTGCTTCACCATATACCGAAGTTCAGAAATAGCAGCTAAAAAAGCTGAGAATCCCACAGATAGCATCACTTTGCTGATCCCTTAATTATGCTTATAAATATATATGAACTTTTAAATAAGTTCTCCACCAATAATGGTGCTTTCATACCGATGGGCTTGGTAAAAATTATTAATTAATAAATTGATAATCCTTTACCCTTTTAATCTGTATATATATATATATATATATACACACATATATATATACGACTGACTTCCATCAGTTCCCGTTTACCAAATCCACTCATAAGACTTTGGTCGGCCTGAGGCTATAGTAAAAGACGCATACCCAAGGTTCCACGCCGTGGGACTGAACCCGGAACCATGTAGTTGGGAAGCAAGGTTCTAACCACACAGCCATTCCTGCGCCTATAAAAAGACTGGTTGCTAGGGTGTGATTTGAAAAATGTGCATGTTATTTCAAACAGATCTACCGAGTATACAGAGGCTCAGTAACGGAGTAACGGTTCCTTTGGCGCCCGTGGGTGGGGGGAACAATAGTGATAACGGGCATGCCAGACAAGAGGACCGTATTTTGCTCCTTCAGACCTGCGATTAGGGGCCATTTCCCTCTTCCCAGTCGGTACCCTAACCTCTTGACATCCTCAACCACACGCGACCATTGCTTGTTATGTCTCATCATAGCATGGAGTAATGAGGGGTGCCGTGTGGTTGAGCAGAAAGTGGAAACGGTATTTCGATAGTTTTTGATTTAGTTGGCTCGTACAAGCCGAAAAGTTAAGGAGCTGGTAAAGATGCGTAATCCTGCGAAGGACCAGCGTCCCGTCCAGGGGGTGGGATATATATACGCCACAGAAGCCGGGCAACTAGTCCCCCGTGGGCCGATACGTCTCGAGAAGGAACTTTATCCATGCTTTTAATCAAGTTGTTATTTCCAGCAGATCGATCGTTCGGGCAGAGACTTTCACCTTTTATCTCTTCCTTTTGTTATAATTTAATCGCCGTTTATTTAATCGCTGTTGATAGTTTCTCTCGCTTCGATCTCAAAAGGCATTTTTTGTTCTCTGTTAAAAAGAACCCGTAGAAAATCGATCTCTTCTTTTATTCTTTTCTTCTTCACCTTTATTTTACGTTAGATTTTGTTTAACTCTCCGTTCCTAAGTCTTTAAGTTGGTTCGCAGTCTTCTTCTTCTTCTCCTCCTCCTTTTGATTTTTGTTCTTTGTTGAGTATGAGATAGTTATCTGAGAATGCCATGTGACACGGAATCGCTTACAACAGCGGTGGTTGTGTCCAGGTATTGCTGAAACTCGAAGAATTCAATGAGAGCTCAACCTCTAGGAATGTATCTGACCTCACGCCTTTCAGCCTTGTCCACCAAACAACCTCTTTCGCCACAGCCACCAGGCAATGGAAAACTGCCTTGCCTGCCCGACTGAAGGAAGGCGGCGGTCCAATCTTCACTACAGACTTGGCCAACAGACGGATCCGTCCTACACGTGACAGTAGCTGTTCAACATAACCCCACAAGTCAGCAATGCCCAGACACAACGAGGGCGTGCAGAACGGTTTCGTCACTTTGCGCGCACCTCGGACAAGTCCATCTGACAGCGCATCCGTGCTTGTAGAGGTTATTTCGAACCGGTAGCGCCCCCCCCCCCC
>NC_069007.1:7564166-7565476 GCF_001194135.2 Octopus bimaculoides
CCCCCCCCCGGTAGCACTGCAAGGCCAAGGGCATCTGGAAATTATCCATGATAGTTCCCGACCGGAAAGTCTTCCGGAACAGACTAGCCAGTTCGTTCTTGTCGGCGCTCAGAGTTTCCCTGAGAACGTCGTCGCACTTCTCAGCCACTAATGGCTCTATAAATTTCTGAAGCCGAACATCCACCGATCCCATTGCCCGACCGGTAGAGGGTTGTGAACGCCTGACGACATTCTGAGTATGACTTTATACTGCATCCGTTAGTGGACCTTGGTTCGGGCGTTCCAAGGTTTTGAGGAACGTGAGATCATCTATTCTGGCCGAGTGTAGAAGCAACTTCCTGGGTCCTAGCTATGAGTTAATTAGCATGTTCACAGAATTGCCTTCGGATGAAAGTTACGTACATACATCTCAATGGACCCAGAGTAGATGAGGCCCTTCAGTTTTTCGATGCTCATTTAAAAGAAGACATCCCCATACAAATCCTACATCCTGATGACATCTGAGTTTATTGCAATTGTTACATCAGATAAATACAAAGTCTCAAGGACGAAAATAAAAGAATTGGCATCGCGCAAACCATTCTCATGATACTAATCTATTGTGTAACAAAATTAATGTTTTTCTTTTGTCTTTGGTCATTAAGTGTTATTTCCTATCTGCTTCTATCTGGAAATTAAAGGAAATGACTATCATTCGCTTCAATCTTTGCTTTTGTCACATGGGCATCAATGTTTCCAAGCTGATTTAGACTAATTCAGCTCTGAGTTGCTGAAGCAGAAATATCATTATAGCAAATATTCTGCTCAATACCACAGATTTGCTTGTTGTCTTCGGTCAATGAGTATTATTTCCTATTTGCTACTGTTTAGAAATCAAAAGAAATTACTACTATACACTTCAAACTTTGCCTTTGTCACCTGGACATCAAAGTTTTAAAACTGACCTATTTTCCATTACATTTCAGACAGATTCTGCGCTGAATTGCTGATGCAGAAATATCATTATAACAAATATTCTGCTCAATATCACAGATTTGCTTGCCGGTCGCTTGACTTTAACCACTTGAGTATGTCTCTTAGTGGCTGACAATCTGTGCATCTCTGATGATAAGCAAAAGTAGTGGGGGAGTATCATAGCCATATGTTGAGAGGGATTATTTGGGGTTTGAATGCACGTAAGAAAAGCAAAGTTTGAAGGGAATATTAGCCATTTTTCATACTTTATAAGGTTAATCAAATAGTAAATAACATTTGCTACAAAAGGATGAAAATCGTGTTACACAGTGTTATTTATTTATTATACAGGTTGT
>NC_069007.1:7565936-7567699 GCF_001194135.2 Octopus bimaculoides
ACATCATCATCACCACTACCACCTACAACCACCACATGCATCCACCACCGCCACCACAAGCACCATCTCCTCTACCACCGCCACAACAACCACTGCCACCGCCACCACCACCACCACCACTACTACTTCTACCCGCAACAACCACCAACACTCCAACCACCCCCACAATCACCACGACCATCACTACCTCCACCATCACAAATCACTGCCACCGCATCCACCACCACCACCACCACCACTACTATTACCATGGGGAGGAAATACGAAGAGACGTAAACTGCAGAAAAATAAAAGACGTCAAAAGAAAATGTGTTACAGGATTTTATTCAAATTGTGTTTTTATCACCGAAGAACCACCAGACAACTCATAGACCAGGCCACGATGAAATTTCAGCTCAATATGTAGCCCTGTTAGATCGACACACAAACTTACATAAGAACATGTAATTAACATGTTGTCATGCAAATTTGTGTCGCTGTTGAGTCAGTGGCATACAAGAAAAAGTTTAAAACACTAACAAAAACATCAGCCATATATGTAATTCAAAGAGGCAACACTCTTTTCTGTTCATATGTGGATGTTAAAAGAACTAATGATAAAATAGCTGGTGATCACCTATTGTGTTGGTAACTGAGCAGATGGTGCAGTTGAAGATGTTCTTGTTGTTACGACTCAGGACAGCACTAAGTTGGGTTATAACCAAAAGACTTTCCAACCGTCCTTATGCTTTTTTTTCTTGTATACCCAGGGTTACGTCCACCAAGGCATCTGTTATTATTTAAGATTCTAAGCCATGACAATCTCTATGAGCTGTAGCTTTGATCTAGCAAATTCTGTTTTGGTTTTCCTCTCAGTTTAGATGTGTAAATCGTATAAATATATCTGAGAAGGAGAAATGCGAAGAAGAATATCAGAGAGGATGCAATATTTTTCTGTAAAGTATTGTCGATCGAACAATTCGGCTGCGTTGATTTTATTGTATCTGTAAATATAAAGGTATCCGTTTCTGTCATATATATTGGCTTTGTTGTCTCATTTTATTTAGCACACACACACAAATATGTAAATATATATATTATATATGCATATATGTGTGTGTGTGTGTGTGTGTGTGTAAATATATATACAGGGTGGAATGGGTAAATTGCTTCCATTTTATATTTTTAATTTCACGCATGTGCATTGTTTGTTTTTGATTTTGTCGACTATACAGTATAGTAGGGTGGGTTGGGCATCGTCTGTAAGAAAAACAGCACCATGATGCAATTCACTCTGCCAGAAGTGTGGAAATGACATGTTGTACTGCTTGGCATTCGCGCCGGAAGCTCCAATACGGACATTTCAGAGTGTTTGGGTGTCAATCTGAGGACATGTACCGAGAGTGATAAAAAGCAAACATCCAGTCAACATCATGATGTTTAGAGTGATCACTAGCGATGATGACATTATGCCTTCATTCATCTTCCCACACGGCCTCACACTCAACACGGAGGCCTATATCAAGTGCCTGGAGGAGGTAGTGCTGCTCTGAGTCAAGATGGTGGCTACTGCAAGACCCTATGGCTGGCAACAGGACTCTACACCATGCCAAACAAGCAGGAGAGCCCAATCATGGTCCTCAGGCAATTTCTGCAACCACATCACCTTTAACATCTGGCCACCTATCTATCCAGACTGCAAACCCCTTGATTATTATGTGTTGATCGCAGTTGAGCGAGAGACCAACAAAACTGCTTGTAACACCAAAGATGAACGTAAGGCA
>NC_069007.1:7568995-7570223 GCF_001194135.2 Octopus bimaculoides
ATATATATAAACATATGAATGATGTAAACGTGTGTGCATGTGCATGTGCGTATGTGTATATACATACCTTTATATAGACGTATTATATGTTTTATTATATTCGTGAATGCTTCGATTTGTTGAAACATTGTCTTCTTTCCTTTTCTTGTTGTTGCTGTTGCTATTGTAAATTTTTCTATGAATGCTGATATTTTTTTTTCTTCTTCAGTATTGTATACCAGGTACACGCTGCTTTGATTCCGACTGTCTTTTAGAAAAATTAAAAAAATATCTTAAATTATATCAAATTAATACTTGTCTGTCTCCATTTCCTTCCGGTTGTGAAGTGCATCTGTCCACGTACTGAAAGTTTTTCTCATATTTATTTATCAATTAATTCATCTATTTTATTAGCAGTACTTCTAAAACCTAAATGAAACGCTTAATGTGTATGTGTGTATGAGTGTATGTGTGTGTATATAGAGGGATATGTGTGTATAAGGCGGAGGTGTTGTTTTCAGTCGTATTTGCTTGTCCGTGGACAAGCTATCTCAAGAACTGCTGGGTGGATTTGAATGAAACTTTCAGGGATGCTTGGCCACATGACTGGCATGAACTGATTAGATTTGGGGATCGATCCAGTACCAGACAAGGATTCTGGATTATTTGTTATATTTAGTTTACTGTACATGAAGTCTCTCTCTGATTATCTCCCTTGAAAGCACGCTCATGGATTCCACGTAAGTTATGGCGGCGTTGCTGTTTCCAAAGTTTTATTTTCGTTTCTTTATTATTAATTTTACTCGCGTCTCATTCTACGCAACAATGTTGTTAAACCTCCCTTAATAGCACCATATGCAGGTCCTTTCCGTTTTCTTTCACACACGGATAAATTTTTCACTATAGACCTTAATAGTCGTAAAGACTCTATATCAGTGGATAGACTAAAAGAGGCCTTCATAGAGAAAACTGTCTCTGTTCCCACTGCAGACGACACACATACAGCATTGCAAACATGGCCCACACACCCACTTCCACGTTCTATGACTATGGATTATTTTTCCGGATTTTTACTTAATTTTTGAGAGCGGTCGGGTTCATATTAGGGTAGAGTGAAAATTTTAAAAAAACTTGTAGAAATTAAAAGTGTCTGAGAGCTAAAATGTTGCCATATCTAATTACGAGAAAAATGCTAAAATTTTGATGAGATCATTTAAGTGCATTTACTCCTTCAAGCCCCAAACTCTCC
>NC_069007.1:7571818-7573753 GCF_001194135.2 Octopus bimaculoides
ATGTATGGATGTATGTATGCATGTATGTATATATGTATGTATGTATGTATGTATGTATGTTTGTATGTATGTATGTATGTATGTATGTTTGTATGTATGTATGTTTGTATGTATGTATGTATGTATGTATGTATGTATGAATGTATGTATGTATGTACGTCTGTATGCATATGCATAAATATATATATATATATGTGTGTGTGTGTAGGTCAGCTTGTATATACATATGTATGTATGTATATAAGCATATATATATATATGTGTGTGTGTGTGTGTATGTGCGTATGCATGTATGCGGGAATATGCACAAGTATATATATGTGTATGTAGATCTGCATGTATTTACATATGTATGTATGTATGTATGCGTGTATGTATATATTTAGTAAAGTAGGTATGTTTGTATGTATGTCTATGTATGCATGTATGTATGTTGGTATATCCATGTGTGTATTTCAGTCTGTGTGTGCGTGCGCGCGAGTATGTGTGACTATGTGTGCGTGTGTGTGTGTGCGTGTGTGTGTGTGTGTGTAAAGTCCTTTTTACACAGCACACACTCATACACGCACGCTCACACACAACATACAAATACTTGCATTCACACACACAACACGCATTCACACGTGATACATAAAAATGTCGTTCTGTTTTTTTTTTCACATTCTTCAGTGACGTCATTTTGTTGTTGTGACACAGAATCGAGTTTATTATTATCATTAATTAAAGTTTATTATTATTATTAATTATCATTAATTAAAAGGCAGCGAGCTGGCAGAACCGTTAGCACGCCGGGCAATATGCTTAGCGGTATTTTGCCTGTTGCTACGTGCTGAGTTCAAATTCCACTGAGGTCGACTTTCATCCTTTCGGGGTCGATAAATCAAGTACCAGGGAAACACTGGGGTCGATATAATCGACTAATCTTCCCCCTCCAAAATTTCAAGCCTTTTGTCTTTAGTAGAAAAAATTATTATTATCAACAGGGAGGCGAGCTGGCAGAATCGTTAGCACGCCTGGTGAAATGCTTGACGGCATTTCGTCAATCATTACGTTCGGAGTTCAAATTCCGCCGAGGTCGACTTTATCTTTTATTCTTTTGGGGGCCAATAACATAAATACCAGGTGATCACTGGGGTTGATGTAACCGACTAGTCCCCTCCCCCAAAATTTCAGGCCTGGTGCCTATAGTAGCGAGGGTTAGTAATTATTGTTAATGGTTCTGTTGATCAAATGAAATTTGAATTAAATTCTCTGCGCTGGAATTTTAAAAAAATGGCAACGAGTAAGATTTAAACCTGAATAACAGGAATACAGAAACACAATATGAATATCGATTTCAAATTCTGGCACAAGGCCAGCAATTTTGGGGGAAGCGTAAGTCATTACATTGACCCCAGATGTCAGCTGGTACTTATGTTATCGTTCCCCCCCCCTCAAAGAATGAAATATAAAGTCGACGGAGACAACGAAAACGACAACGACAACAATGAGACGGCGACGACGACAAGGAGGAGGAGGAGGAAGAAGGAAAAGGAGGAGGAGGAGGAGGAGAAGAAGAAGAAGAAGAAGAAGAAGGAGAAGAAGAAGAAGAAGAAGAAGAAGAAGAAGAAGAAGAAGAATGGGAACAAGAGGCAAAAGAGGAATAATAATAAGATTAATAATAATAATAATAACAATAACAATTATAAAGAAGGAATATATTCACAGACACGACAGAGCTGGGACCTATATACACTGGAAGCTATGCCAACAGTATGGAATAACAACAGGAAAAAGATGGTATAAACACACGCCAGAAAAGGTCACAGAAAACGAGAAAGCAACCATACTCTGGGATATGCCAATACACACAGATAGAGAAATTAAGGCCAATAGACCAGATATAGTTGTCAAAGATCATGAAGGAAAAAAATGCTTTCTAATTGATGTATCAAT
>NC_069007.1:7575447-7576434 GCF_001194135.2 Octopus bimaculoides
TAGCATACATCCATGCACGTATGTGTGTGTAACCATGTGTGTGTAACCATGTGTGTGAGTGAGTATATCCAGGCTTGTGTGTATGGGTATAACCATCTGCGTATGTATGTCTACGTACATCCATGCATATGTATGAGTGTGAATGCGTATAACGATGCATGTGTGCGCACATGCGTGCAACCATGCGTGTATGTATGTATGTATTTATGCATGTATGTATGTAAGCATGTATGTATGTATATGTACGTATGTACATATGTATACTTGTATGTATGTATGTATGTATGTATGTATGTATACAGTTTTATTTCAAGAATTCTTGCCAATAGAGGAAGAGCCGGTTTCTAACCCAGATCCATGGCTCCTTCATTAGAATTTCAACAACATCAGGTATGTATGTATGTATGTGAAGGCGCGTGGCTCAGTGGTTAGGTCATTCGGCTCACAATCGTAAGGTCGTGAGTTCGAATCCCGGCGCCGCGTTGTGTCCTTGAGCAAGACACTTTATTTCACGTTGCTCCAGTCCACTCAGCTGGCTTCAAATGTCTTGACAACTGGTGTTGGTTTGTTTATGTCCACATAACTTAGCGGTTCGGCAAAATTCGATTGAATAAGTACCCGCCTTGAGGTCGACTCTTTAAGTCAAAATTCTTCAAAGCGGTGCCCCAGCATGGCCGCACTCTAAGTAAAAGGTATTACAGATTATGCATGTATAAACACACCCACACACACACACACACCTTTCTTCTACATTTACCACCAAACCAAAGCCAGCGTCACCAAAATCGACGCTATTCCACCACCAACTATAACACAACCAGCACGGCCACTGTCGCCGCCACCACTATCAACAACAACGATAATAGTAATACTACCACAACCACCACCACCACCGCCGCCGCCGCCGCCACCACTAATAACACCGTCACAACTATAAATGCCGCCGTCGCCGCCTCAGTCAGTACCAGCAACGCCACCAACACCGCC
>NC_069007.1:7576617-7578928 GCF_001194135.2 Octopus bimaculoides
ACCACCACCACCACCACCACCATTAACTATCACCGTCGCCGCCGCCACCACAACAACCACTTCCACCACCACCGCTTCCGTCACTACCACCAACATCAGCAACGCCACCGCCGCCACATGAATGAATAGAGCAGCCGATATGTGAATAAGGAGTTGTCAGGTGTGTAAAGTGAGTGTGACTGAAGGTGATTGGTTGCTGGTTGGTGCGAGAGAGGGGTAGATGGTGAGAGAGGAGGAGGAGGAGAGACAGACAGAAGGGGAGAGAGAGGGAAGAGAGAGGAGGAACGGCAGAGAGGGAGGGAGAGAGAGAGAAAGGGGGAGAGGAAGGGATTAGAGTTGGAAAGACACGATGAGAGATAGAGGATAGAAGGGGGAGAAAGAGAGAGAGAGAGGGAGACAAGAGAGAGGAGAGACAGACAGACAGTAAGGGGGAGAGAGAGAGAAGAGAAAGGAGGAGAGGCAAAGAGAGAGAGAGAGAGAAGGAGAGAGACAGATAGGTAGAGAAGGAGACAGAAAGACAAAGAGGGGGTGAAAGAGAGAGAGAGGGAGAGAGGGCAGGAGAAAGAGAGAGTGAAACAAAAGAGGGAGAGAGAGTCAGAATTAGAGTAGAGCGATAGGCCGAGAGAGAGAGAAGATAGGGAGAAGAAAGAGGGAGAGAGAGGGAAAGTAAAGCGGAAGGCAGAGTGAGAGACGTGGGTTGAAGGGAGAGAGGAGAGAGAGAGGGAGGGGGTTAATGAACGAGAGTATTGTCTGTTAGCGTCAAGATGACAACCACCCACAGCCAGAAATTGAACCTGTCACGGCTGAGTCGCGGAGTAGGTGAAGTGGAAACAGGAAAAGGGAATTCTTTGATCAGTGTTTACCTGGAACCACAGGTAAGAGGCTGTGATTTTTTGGTGGGATTTCATGAGCACCGTATGTCCGTGTAGTATGTATGTGTGTATGTATGTGTGTATGTATGTATTAGGGACGTCGTATATATGTTTATGTGTATGTGTCTATGCATGTAGCGGTTTGTACGTATTACTTATGTATGTTTTTACGTATACATGTGTGTATTTATAAATACATACGTGTATGTACTTATGTATGCATATGTGTATGTACTTATGTATGTATTTATGTATGTATTATGTATGTATGTATGTACTTATGTATGCATATGTGTATGTATGTATGTATGTATGTATGTACTTATGTATGTATTTATGTATGTATTATGTATGTATGTATGTATGCATGACATGTATTTCTTTATGTATGTTTGTGTATTTATAAATGCATATGTATGAATGTGTGTGTCTAGACACGTTGTGGCTGTGCGGTAAGAAGTTTGCTTCCCAACCACATGGTTCCGGGTTCAGCCCCACTGCATGGCACATTGGGCAAGGGTCTTCTATTACAGCCTTGGGTCGACCAAAGTCTTCTCGTGAACGTGTGTGTGTGTGTGTGTGTGTCTTTGTGTCTATGCTTGTCTCCCCACCCGCTTGACAACCGGCGTTGGTGTGTTTACGTTCACGTAAATAGGCGGTTCGGCCGGAAGTGTTCGTTGGAATAAGTACCCGTCTTGAAAAAAATAGTACTGGGGGTTGATTCATTCGACTAAATATTCTTCAAGGCGATGCCCCAGTATGGTCGCAGGCTGATTGAAACAAGTCAAAGATAAAAGACATGTGTGTATGTATGTGTGTATGTGTGTATGTATGTATGTATGTATGTATGTATGCATGCATTTGGGATTTATCTAAATTTTTTCCATATAGGTGCAGGAGTGGCTGTGTGGTAAGAAGCTTGCTTCCCAACCACATGTGAGTGGATCTGGTAGACGGCAACTGAAAGAAGCCCATCGTATACACATACACATGTGTGTGTATGTATATGTATATATCTATGTGTGTGTGTGTCTGTGTCTGTGTGTTTGCGTTTGTCCCCTCATTCCGAGCGTCCAATAACACTATCCGTATCACGTCCTCACATTGTTGTTTTTTTTTAACTTATATGTATATATATATATATATGTGTGTGTGTGTGTGTGTGTGTGTGTGTGTGTGTATTTATGTATAACGATGACCACTAAAGTGGACATTTAATGTACTAGAAATAGACCACATATTGCGTCTATTTGTAGCACATTAAATGTCCACTTTAGTGGTCATCGTTATATATAAACATATACATTAATCCCCTAAGATCTCAGATATTTTTTCTGAATCTCTGATTCTTTGAATGTGCTAGCTTCCTGGTAATAAATCGATATTAATTAATATCTGATTTTTTTACCCTATGTTTTAATTTGATATATATATATATA
>NC_069007.1:7578972-7579829 GCF_001194135.2 Octopus bimaculoides
CAGGTAGACATATATATATTTTGGGTTAGGGCATTCGTCTCACGATCGTAAGGTCATGAGTTCAATTCCCGGCGACGCGTTGTGTCCTTGAACAAGACACTTAATTTCACGTTGCTCCAGTCCACTCAGCTGACAAAAATGAGTAGTACCTGTATTTCAAAGGACCAGCCTTGTCACACTGTGTGTCACGCTGAATCTCCCTGAGAACTACGTTAAGGGTGTCTGTGGAGTGCTCAGTCACTTGCACGTTCATTTCCCGAGCAGGCTGTTCCGTTGATCGTATCAGCTGGGACCCTCGTCGTCGTAACCGACGGTCACACTAAAGGGAAAGAAGAGTAAAACAACAAACGGAGTGAGAGTGAGTGAGGGTCAGAGGTGGTAAAGCAGGCGGACAACATTCAAAAGTTTTGCTCTAAAGATGCTGGTAGTTTAATCCAAACAAACGGAAAACTTTTCTTCCATGAACTTGTTTTTCAAGATTCTTGATGTGAAATCGTGTGTTGAAACAAATGTTGTTATATTTCGGGATGGTTATTTTTTTCCCCCCAAATAAACACACTCACAATATATTCGTTCTTCACTCGTTTCTTACTGCTTTTATTTTATCTTATGACTATTGTCTGGAAATCCTTTGTCACATCAACACACAAGGTATGTGTATATAATACCCAAATATATATATGCGTGTGTGTGCATATGCATCTATGTACTGTAATCTTTTATAGATATTCCCGTAGACGCTTTCTTGTGATTTTTCTCGTCTTGTAAGGTTAAATACCCAATCTTTGTATCTTAATGCGTTCGAGATTTATTTTCCTGTCAGGATATATATATATATATATATATATATATATATA
>NC_069007.1:7580570-7581450 GCF_001194135.2 Octopus bimaculoides
TTTTTCATTTAATCCCCACTTTAATTTTCGTAAAAGTTGCCAAGTACCAATGAGGCTTTTTGGCGCATCTTCAATTTTCCCATTCATGAGAGGCGCCCAGCCATCATTCATCTGAGAGTTCATCTACAGAATGTCCTCAATTTTCTATACAGCATATTTTGCTTTTTTTCATCCAGTATACAAGCAACAATTTAATTCCCGGGCAACGCCGGGTGCCTCTGCTAGTATATATATATATATCACGTAGGTACTGTAAGTTTAGAGGTAATACTTGATAAGTGTAAGCACCTGTATATGCCAGATAGTGGCAGAGGTGAGAGAATATATCAAGCATAAATTGAAAACAGAACACGAAGGATTATGCTGAATAGTGGTACAGTATGGGCAGATTTTTGAAATCCAACGAACCTTTATACAAATATACCTGTTTAAAGAGATGTGTTAAACCTATTATAATGGATAATACTAAGTGTACTTTTTCATTTGTGATGTAATCTTTAGACTAACAGTGTTTGCGGCTGAAGAGAGATTTAAACCATCTTTTATATCAATAATATACCGATGCTGATGTAATAACAGGTTGTTTATAAAGCTTGAAACACGTGTACCGCGATATTCTTTGTGTTCTACACACACATATATATATATATATATGCATATATATATATATGTGTGTGCGTATAGATAGATAGATACATACATACATATATGCATTTATATGTGTGTGTGTGTGTGTGTGTGTGTGTGTATATATATATATATATATATATATACTTTATTTAAAAGCAGCAGAAATATAACAAAAAAAACGTTACTCTGAGTTTCACGTTCCCGTTCATCGGGAACGTGAAACTCAGAGTAACGGTTTTTTTGTTATATT
>NC_069007.1:7586024-7587888 GCF_001194135.2 Octopus bimaculoides
GAAAGTTACACAAATAAAAGAACTGGACGCCATTACATAGTGCCAAGGACTCCAAATTTGCCATCAAGATGTAGGACAAGATACTGCAATAGCCTGGGCTTCAGAGGTCCACAGCTCTTCAATATCCTCCCAAAGGACCTGAGAGACCTGCTTGCGGTGGATGTAGGTGTCTTCAAGATGAGGCTGGACCTCTTCCTGTCAGGTGTCCCAGATGAACCAACTTCACGGCAGGAGGTGCAGATGAGAGCAGCTGCATCAAACTCTCTCATGCACTAAATGTCAATTCCTGAAGTAAAATTCGTGAAGTAAAATTGTGTAGCAACACCAAATGGCGGTGCCCCAGCATGGCCACAGCTCATGAGCTGAAACTAGATAAAATGAAAAAAATAATGAAAAATATACACAACATACATACATGTACGTATATATATGGACGTGTGTACATATGTGTATTGATATATATGAATGTGTACATGAGTATGTATGTCTATATGCATGTATATATGTGTATGCGTGTATAAATGTGCGTATAAAGCTCGCTGGAAAATTAAAAGATTATGCTGACACTTCACTGGGATTAGAGTCAACTAATACAAACAATGGAACAAACAAGACGGAACGAAGACAGCTGAGTAGGCGTATGCATGTATGTATGTATGTATGTATGTATGTATGCATGTATATATATGTATATATATATATATATATATATATATAGGTACATACATATAGGTATATATATATACACATATATATATATATACGTATATATATATAGATATACATATACATACATATATATATATATATATATATATATATATATATATTATATATATAAGGAGAGAGAGAGAGATGTGTGTATGTGTATGTTTGGGTATGTATGTATATGTGTATGTATCTATGTACGTAATATATGTATAAAGTATATGCTTGCGTGTGCATGTATAAATATATATATGTATGTATGTACTGATGTATGTATACGATTTTCTGTGTATGCATATGTGCATCGATGAATTTAAATAGAATGTATATAATTATGTGTGTGCGTGTGTGTGTATGCGTGCGTGTAGGTGTGTGTTTGCATGTGTGTATGTGTGAGTGTGGGTGTGTATCTGTGTGTGTGTGTGTGTATGTGTGTAAGTGAGCGTGTGTAGATATGCCTGAACCTCTCCGCCACAGACACATACACACACACATACACACACACATATACACACACACACACGCACATATATATGTCTTTTATCTTTTAACTGTTCAAGTCATTTGACTGCGGCCATGCTGGGGCACCGCCTTGAAGAGTTTTCGGTCTCATTTGTTGTTAAGCCTGCTACTTATTCTATCCGTCCTATTTTACCGAGCCGCTAAGTTAGGGAAACATTCACCAACACCGGTTTTCAGCAAATGCAAGGCTTAGGGAAAAAATACTGGGGTCGATTAAGTCGATTAACAATTCTTCGAGGCAGTGCTCCAGCATGGTCGCAGTCTAATGATTGAAACAAGTATAAGATAAAAGATATATATATATATATACACACAGTAATTCGTCATCATATCGCGCTTCACCTATCGCGGTTCACTTATCGCGGTTCACCTATCGCGGTTTATTATTTAAGCTTACGCCCATTCCTCTGGTGTTGTTATGCATTTATAATAAAATAAATATATGCAAATTATAAAAATAATTAAAAAAATATGCAGTACAGTATTGTTTCTTATTTCTATATTGCCCACAAGGGGCTAAACATAGAGGTGACAAAAAAGGACAGACAAAGGGATTAAGTCGATTACATCGACCCCAGTGATTAGCTGGTACTTAATTTATCGACCCCGAAAGGATGAAAGTCAAAGTCGACCT
>NC_069007.1:7588153-7589137 GCF_001194135.2 Octopus bimaculoides
GTAACACCCGCGATAATCGAGGGATTACTGTACGTATATATTTTGAAAGTCTATGAGGATTACTTAATACAGTTTTTGAAGTGTAAAAGTGATTTGTTTTAAAAAATTATTTTTTAAAAAAATGTTACGAAATCTTTTATGAGGATGTTACTAACGTTTTTGGGGAGGAAGTTTTTTCTAGTGTGTGAGCGCTTTTGTTACCTTTTCAAACACACGTGTTCTTAAAGAGCATATACACATATATACACACGTTCATATATACATACATAATTTACACAACTTAGTTTTTTATATATTTGCTTTTCTCCAACAGGATTACTTCAACTTGGTTCGGCGATCAAATAAAGGTTTTAGGTACCCTAAAGTTGCTCTTGAACCCTACCGGAAATGTCCCTTAAACAACGGTAGCAACAACAATAAGAACAGCAGTTGCACCACCACCACCACCAACAACAACAACAACAATGTGGAAACGACGACCGAAGACCCTTTTAGAAAATTTGTCAACAATGAAATTTCGTTGCCGAAAACATTTACGACCCGTAAAGGGGCATTACTGCTATTCTCCGAAGACTTAGCGTTGAGAAACAAACAATGGAAGAGGGTTCGAGACTCCATGGAACATCTGGAAGGGAACAACGATAGAGATGAAGATGTAAGGGAGAATGAGAGGAAGGAAGAAAGGAAAGAAAGGGACCCTGTAAAGGTTACACAAAAGAAGGAATTCCGTAAGCATCATGTCGACAGGCATAGAGAAGTTCAGACTGTCGGAGAGTTTGCTAAGACTATTCTTGCTTTTGGAAACTCGGTAAGTGGACAATGGGTATTCTAACCATTGATTTGCTTGTTTTGTTTTTCTTTAATAAGGTGGTTTGGCGAAAAAAAGTGGGGCATCTGTCTTCCGTCGGCCCTCAGCTACAAGTATATGTATGTGCACGTGCATATTATATAAATATATATGTGTGTGTGCACGTACGTGTATGT
>NC_069007.1:7591673-7594899 GCF_001194135.2 Octopus bimaculoides
TATATATATATATATATATATATATATATATATATATATATTTATATATGAGGCCCTAAAATAGAATTACTCTCCAAAATATATACATACAGTTACGCATGAATTCACACGCAAATACTTTCATACGCGCGTACAATCATACTCAGACACATACATTCCCACACATGCATACGCACATACGTAAATACAGTCATAAATGTACACCTAGAAACTGGACAATGCATACGAAAGAATAAATTCAAATATGAAATAGAAGCAGCGCTAACGTAATAAGTATTATCGACCACATATATTTAACGTAGACAACTCGTATATTTGCTGGTAGGCTGCGATTTGGTGTTGTGGAGATTACTCTCCCAAGGCACCGGGTGTTAAAACAAATATTTGTATGGACAGGTAAGACAACAGCCGCCGCTTTGAGAGCGCAATCTCCGCTACGCCAAGTCGCAGCCTGCCGGGAAAATACATAGCATTAACGTTAAATATGTGTGGTGTGGTCCATAATGTTTATTACACAAGCACTTCTTCTTCTTCTTTATTAATTTATTAATCTATTTGTTTATTATCTTGTAGCATTCGAGTGAAAAATATGCTCGGCTCGTGACCAAAATCGATGACTTCCCGCGGCAATTCCGTCCTGGGTTTTCAGCTAAACGCTATTTGTCTATTTGGAGCAAATACTGGGACCAGTCTACTGTTGACGAATTAGTGGCAGACGGTAAGAACGTTCCAGAACAAACAACAAACATCATCATCATCATCATCATCATCAACAACAACAACTGCAATAAATACAAACGTTGAAGGATGGTGTGTGGATAAGATGCTCGTTTTTCAACCATATATAACTGTATAGTAAGAAGTTCTCTTCCCAACCACATGGTCCCGAGTTCATTCCCACTGCGGTGCACCTTGGGCATCAGTTTTCTTCTATAGCCCCGTGCCCCGTGCCGATTTGTGAGGCAATTTGGTGGGCGGAAACTGAGAGGGAGCCCGTCGTATATGTGTGTGTGTGTGTGCGTGTGTGTTGTTCTTTATCCCTTCCACACACAGTTTGACAACCGATGTTGCATTGTTTACGTCTGCGTAACTTAGCGGTTCGGCAAAATAGACTGATAGGATAAATACCAGCTTTAGAAAAATGAAATTAATAAAAATAAAAGAAAATAAAAGAAAAAGAAAAAGAAAATTTGTTCGACTAAATTCTTCAAGGTGTGCCCCAACCTGGCCGCAGTCCAATGACTGAAAAAAATCTCCCCGTCCTTTTATATATCTACACTAGAATGGTCAATGAATTGCTCGGATTTTATTTGATCTGAAGGGTATTTAGTTGATATGTTTAGCAGAGTGAATGTCCGCGTAGAGACGTAAAGGTTTCTGTGAGCTGGATGGAGACGGGGTCTGTTTATGTTCTGCTCTGGTTTTGTGCCGTTAAATCAGAGTCTCTAATCATGGAAGAGAGAATTCGTTTCCACGGTTGGAAAAGTTTTCGATGACAGGATTCGAGAAAGTGGCCGAAAGCAGAGCATCACTGACATTCGTTTCTCTGTGTGTGTGTGAGTGTTCGTGTGTGTATGTGTGTGTGTGTGGAGGGTGAGGTGTGTGTGAGAGAGTGAGAGAGGCAACATGTGTATGCATGTGTGTATGTATGTGTGTGTATTTGTGTGTGTGAGAGAAACAGACAGCACGTGTATGTGTGTGTATGTGTGAGTGTTTGTGTGCGTGTGAGAGAGAGAGACAGAGGGAGAGAGAAAGCACGTGTATGCGTGTGGATGCCTGTGTGCGAATATGTGTGAGTGTGTGTATGTGAGAGAGAGAGAGAGAGAGAGAGAGAGAGAGCGTATGAATGTGTGTATGTGTATGGGAATGCGTGTTTGAATGTATATGCGAATGAGAAAGAGAGCGTATGTATGCGAATGCATGCGTGTGAATGTGTGTCTACGTGAATGCACGTATGTATGTGTGTGTATGTTTATGCGTGTGTGTGTGAGAGAGAAAGAGAAAGAAAGAGAGAGATAGAGTAGATGCAGTCTGTGTGTGAGAATGTGTGGGAATGCGTGTGGGAATATGTATGCGTGAGTGTGTGACAGAAGAGAAACATAACCTCTTGAAGGGTCATTCCTACTGCTGTTGATAAAGTTAATGATGATGATGATGATGATGATGGTGGTGGTGGTGATGAAGAGCAGGAGGTGGATGATGATGATGACAATAATGATGACAACAATGACGACAATGACGAGTACGATGATGATGATGACGACGACTACTGCTACTACTACTACCACAACTGCTAACGATGACAATGACGACGATAACAACAACGATGGCGATGATAAGAATAATGATGATGACGACGATGACGATGATAACGCTGGTGGTGATGATGATGATGATGACAGTAATGATAACGATGCAGCTACTAATGCTGCTCCTGTTGCTGATGACAAAGACGATGATGGTGATGACAATGGCGACGATAATAATGGTGATGACGCTGACGAGAATGACAATTTCTGTTTTCCTTTACTCCAGGTCACCTCCAGAGCAAACTAGCAACGACGTTGGATCAATTCCCATCATACTCTCGCAGCTCATTCGATGACATTTCTTCACAACCCCTCCCTTATCGACTCCTTCATAACATGTTGCGACCCCATCCCTACCGTTATACATTTGCACACGTCTTGTGCAACGACTACGAGTTGAAACCAGGTAAGTTATATCGCCATAGTTTCGATTCACGTTAATAGCCTTGTGATAACCCATCGTGGGTATTTGTTTGCCTGCAGCAAACAATAATTTGGTGTAGTAGTAACGTAGGGGAAAATGCTGTAACAGCACGTCGCTACATCCAGCATTTGTTGGTGGTTCCCTACTCCTAGCGGATGGCACCTTTGCACCACTTAGGTGACAGCCCATCAAACTAAGCGTCTGTTTGAGTAGTCATTGCTGCTGCAGAAATTTATTAACTGCAGAGTTATTTCCGGCCTCAGCGCGCCAGATTGAAGACATTTGAAAAAATACACTGAATGTAATTTGCAAAACTTTACACGTGCTTCCTTTCGGGTGAACGTTCTGTGTCTAGTTCTGGAAATTATATTTTATAAACCGACAGACTACGCTGATGATCCTGCAGATATTTGCTTGTGTAAATATTAACAGGTGAAACCATTGGTACATAGGTTAATCGTTTTTTTTTATTTCGTATATTTTCATTTATCTT
>NC_069007.1:7595574-7597137 GCF_001194135.2 Octopus bimaculoides
ATATATATATATATATATATATATAACAATGCCACCATCGCCCAATATTACCATCGTATCCATTTCTCTTCTATCAGACGTCTGCTGTTATTGTTGCACCTCTAATAAGACGACAGCGTTTCGAGACCTGCTCCCGCCGCTGTCACACCATCACCAGCACCACCACCACTACCACCACCATTACCACGACCATGACCACCAAGAAGAAGTCACCTACCAGAATTTGGACAAAGAACAACAGCAGAACATTCTCACGGATTATATTCTTCAGGCCACCGTAAACACAGCGTTCCAATATCATCATCAACAGCATCAACATCAACATCAACATCATCAACAGCTGAAGGTTAGCTAGTAATAACAATGTTAATCTTTGCTGTTTATATATCTTATTGCTTTTTTTTTTTGTTTTCGTTTTGAATCACTCTTCTTTCTTATTCTCACTCTCTCACACTCTCACTCTCACCCTTGTCCCTCTCACTCACTCTCTCTCTCTCTCTCTCTCTCTCTCTCTCTCTCTCTCTCTCTCTCTCTCTCTCTCTCTCTCTCTCTCTCTCTCTCTCTCTCTCTCTCTCCTGTCAGTGTTTTAACAAAATACAGTACTTCGACAATGACAGAGCAGGTAACTGTCGTTGAGATACATATCTGCGGAGACGGACAAATAGAGAGGGGAAAGGGACATACTGCCAATGATATTATTGCTAGGCAAGTGTCTTTAAGGTACATGTCAGCGGGGTTGGACAAATGGAGAAAGAAAAAAGACGCATTACCAATGATATTATTACTAGGTAATTGTCTTTGAGATACGTGTCAACGAGGCCGGACAAATAGAGAATGGAAAGGGTCATACTGTCATTGATATTGATATTAGGCCTTTGAGATACATGTCAGTGGGGTCGGACAAATAGAGAAAGAAAATAGGCTCACTGTCAATGATTTTACTACTAAGTAAGTGCCGGTGAAGGAATAAATTTTATGCAGTACACTTAAGTTATATGAAGTCTTCTATTTTCCTACCTTCCACTCCTTAAACTGTGCTGTGATACGTTTGAGGAGTGTCTTAGTGCGGCTATTTAATTAATTCTTCTGTTTGGTTCTAGTAATTTGTATTTTTGTGTTGGTTGGGTGACGTGAGAATAGGATAAGGTTTGTTTGCTTGTCTATGGAGGTAGATTGTAAATACAAAACAGAGAAGGAGAACAAGTGTATGTGTGTGTGTGTGAGAGAGAGAGAGAGGGAGAGAGAGAGAGAGAGAGAGAGAGAGAGAGAGAGAGAGAGAGAAAGAGTAAGGAGAGAGGAGAGTGAGAAGGGAGGGAGAATGATTATCTAATTTTCGCATTGTTAATCTCTCTTGAATAACTTTCAAGGATTTAAATGTGTTTGTGCATGTATGTGTGAGTGTGTGTGTAGGTGTGTTTTTGAATGTATGTAAGATTATATGCAAGCATACATACACGCACACACAGACACACACACATATATATGTACGTATGTCCGTGTCTGTCTGTGGTTGTGTATGCATGTATGTATTATATATATATATATATATATATATATATATAT
>NC_069007.1:7597505-7598006 GCF_001194135.2 Octopus bimaculoides
ATATGCATATGCAGACAAAAACATGTACATATATAAATTGTATATCACGAGTTTACACACACACACACACAAACACGCACGCACACACACACACACACACACACACACATATATACATGTATGCATAGGTATGTTTATATACACGCACATACATGTGTATAAATGTACCTAAAACGTTATCAATATATATAAGCGCGCGCTCGCACGTGTGTGTGTGTGTGTGTGTGTGTCAGTGTGTGTGTGTGTGTCAGTGTGTGTGTATGAGTGAAAATACACCAGGAAGTAGGTGTGGGATAAGAATTATTGTTGTGGTTGTTGCTATTGATGTTGTTAAGGTGGGGGGTGTCATATGGTGGAGGTAGGACGGACGTGATACGCGGTGATAGCACTGCTCCACACTCTCTCTCTCTTTGACTCTGTCTGTCTGTCTGTCTGTCTGTCTGTCTCTCTCTCTCTCTCTCTGTCACTCTCTCTCTCTCTCTCTCTCTCTCTCTCTCTCTC
>NC_069007.1:7598427-7601326 GCF_001194135.2 Octopus bimaculoides
ATATATATATATATATATATATATATACATACGCATATTATATGCACTTACGCATACACACATGTATATATATATTGAAATCATGCGATTTTATACTTAAATGTGAATTTATTGGCTCGTGTTGAAATCGAACTGTGACCCTTGTCTCTTGAGGACTCCTTTGGCCACTAAGGTACTCGTTAACCCAATCATGCAACAACGTACTCCAGGCAACTCATGATATGCAATCTGTGTGTCGCGGCCCAGTCGGAGTACCTCATAACCAAACCGTCGTGCTACCCGGGGTACGCCTTATCTCTCCTTGTCCGTCTCGTGTTCCTTCGAGGTTACCTAATAGTCATGTTTCATTTTTAGCAGCTCCTATGTTACCCAGGGTACGTCGTGTATCTCGTGGCTCACCTTCTGTGCCCTCAGTTTTACCTAGTGGTCAATTACCAATCACAGCATCTCCCGTTTCCTCTGGGGTACGTCTTAATAACCCTTTAGAGTTATTAAGTCATGTGTCACCCGAGGTACCTTCCGTATCATGCAAAGTACCTCGTGTATCGCATTGCCTTTCTCATGCACCTTTGGTTTTACTAAGTCATCGATCAACTTCAGAGCCTTCTGCAACAACCAAGGTACCTCAACTACGTAGCAGACAAGTTAGGGTACCTGACCTACCACACAGAGTACCTCACAGAGCAAGCGGAGTCACTTACGCACCGATCGAAATACCTCATATACCAATGGAAGTGCACCATCAACCAGCTGGTTTACCTGATGTCGTACCCAAAATACAGTTTCTACAAAATGGGATTCCAGCATCTTCACCAACACCACCACAACCACCATCTCATGTAACATTTGGGGTACCACGTGTGCTAAACGAAACATGTATGCTAAACGAAACACGTGTGCTAAACGAAACACGTGTGCTAAACGAAACTGTACCAACTGGAGCATGTCAAGAATCGTCAAGATTACCACAAATACGACCCTGGTTACATTATATGACAAGCAGGGTACATAGGGTACCCAACAAGGTACATGACGGCGCTAGAAGGCAACATCGGCTGGGATCAGGAATGTTACCACACGTGGAGCTGGACAGTAAAATATTGTCTTGGATGATGGTAAATATAAATTAATTTGATGACACTTTCTTTCAAAAATCCACCCCGGGTCCTATATGTGCACCTGGTTTTTTCATAATCTTATTTTGTTCCTGACGCTAATTATTACAGGTTAATTTGTAATCTAGGGACAGTCACTTCTACCTAACCTGCTTAACTCAATATTCATAATAATTAGACTATTACTATTTTGGTTTGGCTCGCTCAGGTGCGGTCTTATTCCTGGTGTGCTTTATGTGGGAAGCGGGTTGCTACCTGTAACCTCAGGTATCCACAACTTTTCAGTGTCTTTCAAGTGATTAGAACTCTTCTGATAATCATTGCTGTCTCTAAAGAACAAACTTTCTGTAGGAGCTCTACCGGGCATTCCATTGATTATTATTATGTTGTTTTTTTTCTTCTTTCTTCAAATTTTCTTCCATTTCTCGCCGAGTGTTTTCCGTACACCTAGGGCAGAGAAACTCGTTGTATGCATTCCCAATTTACACACGCAAATTCACAGGTCAAACATGTATTTAAGAAAAAAAAAAAAAAAAAAAAAAAAAAAAAATTCATGAATGGATGTTGTTTTCACAGCGATAATGCTCTTCTCAGTAGATGAGTCGTTCCAGTTAGCACGATTTTTTGCACTTCCTGTAGGGATGGTAAGCCTGGTATCATTTTCAAATAGGTTTCAGTACCTTTTTTTTTTTATCATTCCTAGAGATCCTACAATCACTGGTATGGTAGTCGCCTTGAGGTGCCACATTTTTTCAATTTGTATTAGCAAGTCTTTATATTTACTGATTATTATTATTATTGTTGTTGTTGTTGTTGTTATTAAAGCAGCGAGCTGGCAGGATCGATAGCACGCCGGGCGAAATTCTAAGCAGTATTTCGTCTGCTGCTACGTTCTGAGTTCAAATTCCACCGTGGTCGACTTTGCCTTTCATCCTTTCAGGGGTCGATAAATGAGTACCAGCTACAAACTGGGATCGATGTATTCGACTTAACCCCTTCCCAAAAATTGCTGCTCTTGTGGGAAATTTGAAACTATAATAATAATAATTATTATCATTATTATTATTATGATTATTATTATTATTATTATTATTATTATTACCATTATTATTATTATTATTATTGTTATTATTATTATTATTATTATTATTATTATTATAGATAATATTAGGACTGCTTACCCCTAGAAAGTATGAAAAACGGCTAATGTTTCCTTCAAACTTTGCTTTTCTTGCATTTATTCAAACCTCAAAGGATCCCTCTCAGTACATGGCTGTGACGCTCCCCAACTATTCCTGCTCATCATGAGAGATGCACATATTGTCAGCCATTAAGGGACATGCTCAAGTAACTAAGGTCAAGCATCTGACAAGCAGACCTGTGGTATTGAGCAGAATATTTACTATAACGATATTTCTGCTTCAGCGTCTCAGCACTGAATCTGAAATGTAATGGAAAATAGGTCAGTTTAAAACATTGATGTCTAGGTCAGAAAAGCAAAGTTTGAAGGGAATAGTAGTCATTTCCTTTGATTTCTAGAAATAAGAAATAACACTTTCTGATCGAAGACCAAAAGATAAATTTGTTACACGGTGTAATTATTATTATTTCGTTGTATTCTTGTTCGTTCATTAGGGTGGGAGGGGTGTAGTGTTTTCGAGAGTGTTTGCCATGGGTGGGTGGATGTATACTTATCCACTTGTTTGCTTTGCTTTGTTGGACCTGAAGCACGGTTTGATCTTAATCAAACAGAGATAACGAAAACTAATCCTTCTTGGGTTATT
>NC_069007.1:7601811-7604337 GCF_001194135.2 Octopus bimaculoides
CGTAATGGTGGTGGTGATGGTGATGATGGCGGTGGTGGTATATGGTGGTAGTGAATTGGTTGTTGTTGTTGTTGTGGTGGTGGTGGTTGTGCTCATGGTGGTGGTGGCTGCAGTGATGGTGGTGATGTTGGTAATGGTGGTGGTGGTAGTGGTGGTGGTGGTGGTAGTGGTGGTGGTGGTAGTGGCGGCGGTGAAGGTAGTGATGTTGGTAATGGTGGTGGTGGTGATGGTGGTAGTGGTAGTAATGATGTTGTTGTTGGTGGTGGTGGTGGTGGTGCCGTGTGTCGGTAGTGAAGTGGGTTGGGCTACAGTACACCCGATACGTGTACAACACAGAGACGGACCATAGCAACAGACATTTCACAAAGAATTCACTAAATCAGAAACCTTAGAACAGCAACAACAACCACAACAACAAAACCAACAACTACGACATTCTCTTATATACCACAATGCAACACATACACACATGCATGCACATACACATACATGTCCGCACTCACATATATACATACATACATACATACATACATACACTTAACAGATCTGGTATGAAGTGCAGGGTGGGGGCGTGGAGGAGCTAAACTGAAATAACGGAAAAAGAAGAAGAAGAAGAAGAAGAGCAAATCTTGAATTCAGCGGAATTTGAACATTTAGAGAATGTAAAAGAGCCGAAAGAAGGTATTCTGTAGGCACAAGGGCTGAAATTTGGTGGGAGAGGTTAAATCGATTAAATCGACCCTAGTGATCAACTGATACTTAATTTATCGATTCCAAAAAGCTGGAAGACAAAGACGTCCGGTCTGGGAATCGAAACCGCGATCCTACGACCGCGAGTCCGCTACCCTAACCACTGGGCCATTGCGCTCCCACACAAATACAATAGAGAATGAATAATTATGCATATACAACATGTACAACAGAACAAAGCCTTTTGGCTATGAAACGGACGTAGTGAGGTAAAGCAAAGGAGAAATGGAAAAAGTCCTAAGAGACAGAGCGAGAAGCCCAGACAGACTCCCTATTTGTTTACTTATATATATATGTATTACGTTTATCAATTTGTGTTGCAAGATTCCTGGTGTGAAATCGTGTGTTGAAACAAATATTGTTGTATTTCGGGATGGTGATTTTTTTTCTTTTTTACCAAATAAACACAAGCACTATATATATATATATTTTTTTCCACTCGTTTGTTACTGTTCTTATTTTATTATTTTAACTCATTTCCATTGATCCGGACATGTTGTGTGACGAAAGATTTCCGGACCAATGGACATGAGTTAAAATAATAAAATAACAGCGAAACTCATGACGCATGGGACCATATCAAACTTTGAAAATAATAATAATAATGATAATAATAATAATAATAATAATAATAATAATAATAATAATAATAATAATAATAATATTATATGTACATATATACATACGCTTCATACACACACACATACAAACATACCTGCCCAAAGATACCGGCTTACACACAAGGAGAGGTAAAAAAAAAAAACCCTCTAATATTAACGAGTTGATAAACGATTAAACAGCAAACATTCGATCTGCAACGTTCCAATCGATAATGCTACCAAATTCTTAAGAAAACGGCAAAATATTAGCTACATGAAGACACCATCATCTCTTGTGCTAACATCACTAGCACCAAACCAAACCAATATGGCAGGTTAAGCTGTCGCTCCTCTGTTTTGCACTGATGCTCACGGACAAATTTATCTACGAATATACAATTTATATAATAATTATTATATGAGTACATATGTAATTTTTACCGTTTCAGTCAATATTGGCTACTCAGAACCATAGCCGTTTTCGGTTCCAGCGTCCAGTTACCAATCTGGCCGGTAATGAGCGATATATACCGAACCAACTCCATGCAGGTCACAAGACTGCCAAAAGGACATTCAGACATGCAAGACTTGACGTGAACACTGGAAAAACTACAACAGGTGAAACAACGTAGATAACACATAAAAATATTTTTCTGTTTATATGTTTGTGTTCAATGATATTTAACACGTCCGTGCGCACTCATATGTGGGAAGAGCTTTCGGAACGGGAAAAGACTCGGGGGAAAATCCTCGTCATAAATAAGTGGGAAAACATATCAAAATAATTTATTTATGTATAGGTGTATGTACAATAATCCCTCGCCATATCACGGTCCACCTATCACGGTTCACCTATCGCGGTTCACCTATCGCGGTTTATTATTTAAGCTTACGTCGATTCCTCCGTGGTGTGTTTTGCATTTATGATGAAATAAAAATACACAAATTATAAAAATAAAAATAAATATATACAGTATAAAAATAATAAAAATATATATATATAGGCGCAGGAGTGGCTGTGTGGTAAGTAGCTTGCTTACCAACTACATGGTTTCGAGTTCATTCCCACTGCGTGGTACCTTGGGCAAGTGTCTTCTACTATAGCCTCGGGCTGACCAAAGCCTTGTGAGTGGATTTCGTAGGAAAAACTGAAAGAAGCCCGTCGTATATATGTATA
>NC_069007.1:7605174-7605992 GCF_001194135.2 Octopus bimaculoides
ATATATACATAAATATAGAAAGATAAATAAATAGACAGATAGATAGATAAATAGATGCATATATATATATGTGTGTGTGTGTGTCTGGTTTTTTTTCTGTGTCTATAGTCTACCCATCTTTTCATTTTTGCAGAAGATACAGGACATTATGGTCCGATAGAATCCGTGGAATTTCCAGAACTAAATCCTGTTAGAAACGCAGCAGCAGCCACTACCTATTATCCTACTACTGTTACTATCCCTCCGGTACCAAACTATACAACCAAGACAACTCTTACAGCTACTACTACTACTACTACGTCTATGTCTACTAATACTATTACCCACCGGCTTAATGGCGGTCGTAGTGGCGCTACTGCAAACGAGCACATGACAAAGAAACACTTGGCGGATGTTACAGCGTCTGAGGAGCGCTCAATACCGACGTCACTCACATTGCCTCTTATACAACAGAAGCCAAAAAGCCTAGCTACAACGTCCACTTCTTGTGCTACTTCTGTCGTCTCTGTGGATGCCGCTTTTCGTTCAGAATACGAGAATAACGGTAAGTGCGCCGTTTCGCAACTCCTGCACAATACAACGACACCGGTTTCTTCTGTGGGTTCTCCACGCGGTAGAGCTGACAGGATGCTGGCGTTATTTAGCGGGCATTTTTGTAGGATGTGACATTTCAGTGACATTGGTTCTTTCGCTGAATGCTCAATCTGTTATTAGCGTTGGGCGATGCTTTCTTTCGTTTGTGTGTGTGTGTGTATGTATGTGTGTGCGCGTGTACACACACACACACACATATATATATATATATATATATATATATA
>NC_069007.1:7608362-7611187 GCF_001194135.2 Octopus bimaculoides
GAGTTTAAATTCCGCCGAGGTCGACTTTGCTTTTCATCTTTTCGAGGTCGATAAATTAAGTACCAGTGAAATTCTGGGGTTAATGTACTAGACTAGTCCCCTCCCCCAAAATGTCAGGCCTTGTGCCTATAAAAGAAAGAATTATTATTATTGGTAAGGCGGCGAGCTGGCTGAATCGTTAGCATGCCGGGCGAAAAGCTTGGCGGTATTTCATCTGACGCTACGTTCTGAGTTCAAATTCCGCTGAGGTCGACTTTGTCTTTTATTCTTCAGGGTTCGATAAATTAAGTACCAGTTGAGTACAGAGGTTGATGTAATCGACTTACCCCCTCCCCACAAATTTCAGGCCTTGTACCTATAGTAGAAAGGATTATTATTATTATTATCGTCTTTATCATTTAAGGTAGCAAGCTTGCAGAATCATTAGCACACCGGGTAAGGTGCTAAGCGGTATTTCATGTGTCTTTACGTTTTGAGTTCAAATTCCGAAGAGGTCGACTTTGCCTTTCTTCCCTTTTGGGGTCGATAAAATAGAGACCAGCTGAACACTGGGGTCGATGTTATCAACTCACCCCCTCCCCCGAAATTGCTGGCCTTGTGCCAAAACTTGTAATCAATATTTACATGTAGAAAGGCACCGAGAAGGCAAAATGCTTAGCAGTATTTTGTCTTTACGCTCTGAGTTCAAATTCCGCCGAGGTCGCCTTTGCCTTTCATCCTTTCGGGGTCAGTAAAACAAGTACCAGTTGAGCACTGGGGTCGATGTAATCAATTTACTTACTCCCCCAAAAATTGTAGGCCAAAATTTGAAACCAATTCTTAATTTCCAGTCGAAGACGCACCTGATATCAGAGGAAGTATCGTGTATGCCCCGGGAGGAGAGATAGTGCACGTTGGTGGTGCAGTGCAGCACCGAGGGGAACTATATTTACCGGACATCTATACAGATGCAGGGACGACGCAGCCAAATGGTCACCACGGAATCTGTAGTGAAGGACAACGCGCTGCTGAGGCAGGTAAGTGACATCACTGTATACATACGTGCACACAGACAGACAGACAGACAGACACACACATAATTATGTAATTACATATATATCATTATTATTATTATTATTGAGTGAGAGAGCAGTGCATGCCATCAAAGTGACACTGGGGTACAGATATACGAAGCCCTGTAGATCCATCATGACTACCCGTCTGATAAGGGTACACCAGGCACGTGCATCCCAACCATATGTGCGCGACATGGTGATCTCATATCAAGATTAACAGTGCATCATCATCATCATCATCATCATCATTATCATCATCATCATCATCATCATCATCATCATCATTATTATTATTATTATTATTATTATTACTGTTAGGCGAGCTGGCGAAATCGTTAGCGCGCCGGGATAAATGCTTAGCAGTATATCGCCCGTCTGCACATTCTGAGTTCAAATTCCGCCGAGGTCGACTTTGCCTTTCATCCTTTTGGAGGTCGATAAATTAAGTACCAGTTGTGTAATGGAGTCGATCTAATCGGCTGCCCCCCCCAAAAAAAATATCGATCCTTGTGCCAAGAGTAGAAAAGATTATTATTATTATTATTATTATTATTATTATTATTATTACTACTACTACAGAGAAGAGAAGTTCGACTTCGGAACCGACAGCATCAGAAGTGATCGAAATGTTGGCCACAAATGCTCAAAAGATGGCCAGTTTTGTTCTAGAGCAGGAAGGTTCCGGTTTGAATTTGGATTCTGACATCAGGGTGAGTCAATTTAATTTCATCCAGTTTATCAATCTCTCAGTTGACCAACCTCTCAGTCCGCCAGTATTCGCTCAACTCTCAGTTTTCGAAGCACAAACACTGAAAAACCCTTTGGGACAGAACAAGTTGAAGGCTCCTTGTAGTAAGAATGAAGTTTCTAAAATAGATTTAGACATCCAAAGGATTGCTTTGCTTTAATCCAGGGGTTGGGGGACTTTTTTAACCAATTACCCCAAAATTTATTTATTTACACCAATGTTAACCCTTGATTTGAAAGGAAGAAAATAATAAATTCTTTGAATCCAAAAATTTTCTTGAATTTATTTATATGGAAAATACAATTATAGATATAAAAAGTATAAAACAAATGCAATAAAATAAATTAATATCCTAATTAGGAAACAAAAGGATTTTTCTAGAAACTTTTTCGCTTCAGGTTTTGGAGAAATGATGTTTCCTTTTTGTTACAATTGCTTCAAAATTGGGGCATTTTGATGCCAGAGCAATTTGGATACAGTCTTCGGGGTCCAATCGATTACCGTGCTTTGTTTTTATGTTCATTAGAGTGGAAAATCCTTGTTTGCAAAGGTAGGTTGTTGCAAAAGGCAGTAACTCTTTGACTGCCTCCTCAGAGCCACAAGAAAGATTTCTGTCGTAACAAGGAACACTTCTTTTTTTTATATATATATAATTTTACTTTTGTCTAGTGAGTCCTCATTACCACCAAGGATTTCATTTTTACCTCATTTAGTGTAATTTACCCCGGTTCGCCGAACCCTGCTTTAGTCCAATGGTAGAATTCCTGTCATGCCTAGTGTTTTTCAAAACCATATTTACTTGCAGGTGAGATTCTGAACAACCCATTGGGGTGCAGATGTGTCTCGTCAAGTGACTTTTCAAATGGTACCTCGCTCATTAAACTCGGTTTCGCTTGGGTCGATTGCTATACATTTCGTTATTTGCCTGTAGGGGTTACGTGCAGGGGCTATCGTGGTTTCGAATGATTTGGAATGGAATGCAGTTCCTTGGTGTGTATATATATATATATATATATATATAT
>NC_069007.1:7612243-7613649 GCF_001194135.2 Octopus bimaculoides
CCCAGTGTTAAACTGATATTTGTTTTATCGACTCCGAAAGGATGAGAGGCAAAGAAGTAGAAACAACGGGAATCATATCAACCCGAAAAGACATGCGTACCATCAGCAATATTTGAGCTCAAAACACACAAAAAATAAATAAATAAAATAAGAAAAAGAAAAACGAGAATAAATACAGCAAGACATCCTTACACTTACACTAATTTAATTGTCTTGGATTTCTTTTCTTTTTTTTTTTATCGACTTCGAAAAATAAAGTTAGCCTCGGTGCGATTTGAACTCAGAATGTACGGAGTTTAAACAAATACTGGACGATATTCCGCCGGACGCTCTAATAACTCATCTAATTCTCCGCTTTCATCCTAGCGGGTGGACAAAATAAACATTACGAATATTTGATCACACAACTTCATAACGAATCTAATTCCGAACAATGAAATGATTTTTGATATTAATATACAAAAAAAATATATATATTTCAAGGGAAACAACCTACATCATCCAAGGGAGGCTACTCTTTTTATCATGCTGTTAGTCATACCCCCACCCCACTACTTTTATGTTTTTTTCCCCATCCTATTTTTACGTAGTTTTTTTTCTTTTTATCATTTTTCATTCTATCTTTTACTTGTTTCAGTCATTTGACTGCGACCATGCTGGGGCATCACCTTGAAGAATTTCTATTTGAATGAATCGAATCCTGTGTTTATTTTTATTTTTATGCTTAGTACTTATTCTGTCGATCTTTTATTCCGAACCGCTAATGTTACGGGCACGTAAACACACCAACACCGGTTGTCAAGCGATGGTGGAGGACAAACACAAACACAAACACAGATACAAACATATATTTATACGAAGGGCTTCTTTCAGTTTCCGTCTACTAAATCTACTCACAAAGGCTTTGGTCGGACACTTGCCCAAAATGCCGCGCAGTGGGACTGAACTCGGAACCGTTAATTAGGCGTGTCAACGTCTTGATGCTACATTTTAATGGGGTAACCCTGTACTATTTCCGATTCTGCACTTCATCCCTTCGATTACACAAGTACCAGTCGAGTCCTGGGGTTGATGTAAGCGACTATCATCCTTCCTCTAAAATTGCTACCATTTTGTCATAATTTGAAACGATGTTACTTCTCAGAATCTGGATTTGAGTGTGAAACGGTGATACGTAGCAAAATCAGACGGGTTCGACTCTTTGAAAAATACAAGGGATGCTGAAAAGCCTCTGGCTTTGGGTAAAAAAAAAATTACAGGAGGATTAACTAATTATGATTTTTATCGACATATTTCCTTTTCAGATTTACAAACTTATTGCAGCGGTCCTACAGTTTTTGTAAGTCCTGTAAAAGAACTCAGAAGGTTGGACCTCCAACCAGGACCTTCGCGAAACCCTTAAAACC
>NC_069007.1:7614533-7615493 GCF_001194135.2 Octopus bimaculoides
TACTCGTTCCTCCCAACAAACACCCCACACCCCACACCACCAGAAACAAGAACACCACCACCACCACCCCCACCAACAACAACAGCAGCACGGGCATCTCCACCAAGAGGATGTCACAGAGAAAAATATGCAGAAAGGGATCCGTGTGTTATCCTTTGATACGGCTACCGCTGCTGCTTCTGCTGCTGCCACTGCTACTGTTTATGATGATGGTGGTGGTGTTAATGGTGGTGGTGATGGTGGCGGTGGTGGCGGCCTGAAGGTGGACAATGAGAGGAAAATACATGATAAAGGAACGAAATATCCAAGAGATGGTGGATACGGAGAAGTGGAGGTGGAGGTTGAGGGGGTGGAAGAAGGAGGGAAGAAAGGAAAAAGAGGAAGGGAAAAAAAAGAGGGAGGAAGAGGAGGAGAAGGTGGAGGAGATAGAGCAGAAGAAAAAGGAAAAGAAATGGAAGAAGAAAAGGAAAAAGAAAAAGAAAAAGAAATGGTAGAAGAAAAGAGAAAAGAAAAAGAAATGGAAGAAGAAAAGGAAAAAGAAAAAGAGATATGTAATGATGCTACAACTGTTGTTCATGTTGATGATGATGATGGTGATGGTGGTGATGATGTTGCTGGTGATGATGGTAGTGGTGGTGATGTTGGTGATGATGCTAGCGCGGAGGAAGAGAGAGACGTTTCGGAAAACGTTGCGATTCTCAGAGAAATTTCAAAAGATATTCCATCGGTCTTCAACCCGATAAATGACATTATCCAGGAAGATCCGGGTGAGACTACTGAGCCAGTGCCAACGGGAGCAGCAGAGACGATAGCGGTTCGAACTGCTACTGACGACTACCCCAGTCAGGTAAGGTGTTGTCTTTTGGGTTCGTGTTTAATTCTTTGGACAGATTAAGTTCTGAGACTGTGGGCTCAATCTGATGGTAGTGATAGTGGGGTGCAGTCAGTTATATTCCCCAC
>NC_069007.1:7615801-7619242 GCF_001194135.2 Octopus bimaculoides
AAAAAATGATGGGTTTTGTGATGAACTTCATTAGCCCACGGCTGTTTCTGCTATGAGATGCAGTAGATTCATAGTCGAGTGTCTGAGTAACAACCTATAGCTTCATCAGAGCCTCGAATATGAAGTGAAATTTATTTGGAAAAAAAAGAATTCTATTTTTGCAATATACAGGGAAGGCATTACCAGTGAGAAAGTCATTGCTGATACATACATACATTCATACGTACATACATATACACATACATACATACATATATACATGCATGCATACATACATACATACATACATACATACATACATACATACATACATACATGCATACATGTGTGTGTGTGTGTTGATATATATTTATGAATATATGTATATATTTTAGTTTTAGGTAATGCATGGAAATCTTTCTCAGAACCCAACAGGTTTCTACGAAGCGATTCCACGGCATGTCACAGTTGACACGCGTGTCGGAGGCGAACCTCTGACATGAGTGTTAGCAGTAACAAGCTGTAGAGTCTAACTATCATTTGCATCGAATTGTGATCGATAATAAATTGGTTTGAAGTCTTATCTTTAGTTGAAGTTTAAGGAGACGTTTAAACGGAAATATTATCCCCATGATATTACTGGTACTTACTTCTCTCCATCTCCTTAAAAAAGACTAAATACAAAGTTGATATTTATTGTGCTTTTGACACAGCACGTCCTTAACAGATGCTATTATGTCAGGACAGAATACTGCAGTAACTGCTCAGTCAACGGTGTGTATATACATTAAGTATGATACGTAGATGGCTATTTTAATTTAACACTGCCTCAATTGCTTATGCTGAATTTTTAATCAGCCGGACAGCTATACACATTATTGGTGTATGTGTTAGTCACTGTCCCCTGTATCAGAGGTGACGAATTATCGTCCGCGGATGTAGCTGGCTGCGACTTCACATCATTGAAAACGCCGAAAAAGGCCAAAATTATATCTCTCGATCTCGCTGGCCGTGCTGGAACGGTTTCGAATCTGTCTCCAGAGCCGTTTTACAAGCATTATAGGACTCCAGACAAATCGATGGTCTGAGCCATGTAGTATTTGTTATTGACGGCAAATCAGAGCATGAATAGATTAGAATTGGGCCCCCTGGACTACCGAGGTCCCTGTGCAATTGTCCAGTGTGATCATATAGTAGGGCGGTCCTGTTTGTGTCCCTGAAATAATTGTCCATTGACATTTCTTCAACGTAGGATCTCCGCCATAATTCTGCCTCACACATTACCGAAGTAATATCGGAGGAATCTGGTTCTACGATACAAGAATCTACGGTAAAGAACCAACGCAAAACTCGATTGGCGTCCATTGTCAAGATGCGTCCGATACAACAGGAACCCATAAAAAATAAGTCATCTCCCTTTGTTAAAAGAACCGATAGAAGACCCTCAAAGATGTTCAATCGCAAAGTCGTGTCGAAACCAGGAAGGAAAAATAAGAAAGCAAAGACAGAACAGAAAGTTGGATTTAAAATTAGTAAGTAAACATTTATTGTTTGGCTGGGTTTAGAACGGTTAAGTTTAAATTATTCATCCATGTTAAAGTCTGTCAGGTGTTATCTAATCAATGCATCCGTTACAACAAGAACAAGAACACCAACCAGAACCAGAATCAGAAAAGGTCAAAGAGAATGACAGAGAAACGAAGAAAGTCATCAATCAGTTCTAAACGTAAGTATATTTGGGTTCCCAAAGGCTTTCCACTCAGTGGAAGTGGTTCCCATCTTGTGAGTTGAAAAACTCAACGCGGTTTCCAGTTGTCTAAAATTTTGCAATAAACAGAAGCATACCAACTTCGATGTCTCGTATCTCCGCATGTTATCTCCTCTTTTACCCTTTCCTTTGCGTCTATCAGTCATTAAACTGCGGCCATGCTGGGGCACCGCCTTGAAGAATTTTTAGCCGAACGAATCGACCCCAGTCCTTATTCTATCGGTCTCTTTGCCGAAGCAATAAGTCACGGCGACGTAAACACACCAACACCGGTTGTCATGCGGCGGTGGGGAACAAACATAGGCACACACACACACACACACATGCACACATATATACGACAGGCTTCTTTCAGTTTCCGTCTAGCAAATTCACTCACAAGGCTTTGGTCGGCCCAAGGCTATAGTAGAAGACACTCGGAAGTATGTGGTTAGGAAGCAAGTTTCTTACCACACAGCCACTTATATATATATATATATATATATATACAGGCTGCAGTGCTGAGTGTTCAGGTGGAGTATATTGGAGTGACGAGTGTTCGTGTGTAGCAGAACGGGTTGAGGGTGACTATCTTTGACAACTAGCGGTACTCTTTTCTCCACAACTACCACTTCCCCATCACCATGACCACCACCACAGATCATCCATAACCAGCACTGTTTCATAAAACAGCTTTACTTCTCTCTTTCTTTGTTTCTTTCTCTTGTGCTACCAACACGACCACCACCAACATCATCGTCATCATCATCGTTTCTAAAGGTCAAGTAGATTATTCTGGTGAGCTGAAGCAGTTGTACAACACCAACAACAACCAGAACCAGAAAAGACCAAAGAGAAAGATAGAGAAACGAAGAAAGTCTTCAATTAGTTCTAAACGTAAGTTTGGTTTTCCAAGTGCTTTCCTCTTAATGAAAGTGGGCCTCGTCTTGTGAGTTGAAAAACTCAACGCTTTTTCGGATTGTCTAAAATTTTATAACTTTAAAGGCTTCTAACTTTATTATTAATTTCTAGAAAGGCAGCGAACGCCAGAAAAATATTTGGCAGCAGCTTTTCTTTACGCTTTGAATTCCGCAGAAAGTCGGCTTTAACTTTCATCCTTTCGTGGTCGATAAAATAAAGTACCAGTTGAGTACTGGAGTCAATGTAATCGACTAATCCCTCATCCCAAATTTTTAGAGCGTCTGTCAGCAAGAATGATTAATTTCAGGAGAAAATCAATGAGATTTTCGTCATTAGCTTCAGTTTAGAAAATTTGAAAACATTCAGACGGCCAAAAGAATTACGAAAAAATGCCATCCATTTTCAGACAAAGCAAAATCGAAGAAACATCACAAATGGAAGAAGAAATCAAAGAACAAGCGAGTTAGAAATATATCGTCTGCTGAAACACAATCCAACCGCCATGATGACTCACGTAGAGAATCCAGTGTTAAAATGGAGGGGATAGTTACAAGTCATTTGAAATCGCCAATAAACATAGGAAAAGAAAAAAGTTTGCTTAGCAGAGCTTCGGATAACGAGATTGAAACCTTAATTGAGGATGACGTTGATGGAAGTGTATCTACAGAACTTGATTTTAAGCAAAACGAGGAAATGGTAAGTAGAATAGTTATTTCTTTTTGTTAAAATTAGTAAACAGTTTGTGCAAGTATAATAAACATACATACATGCACCCACACGTACATACGTGCATA
>NC_069007.1:7621796-7622792 GCF_001194135.2 Octopus bimaculoides
AATATAAAATTTACGCTGCATTAAATGAAAAATAAAAATTTTACAACAGTATATACGCATACTAGACTATCTAAAACATACATATATACACCAAAATACACAGATACATACGCACAGACAATATACGTATACGTTTTTTAAAATTTATATTAGTTTTAGATTACGTCGTCATTTCTCTCCCATTTTTAACAAAACTGTCCGAAGAACGGGAACGTGAAACTCTGAGTAACAGCATTTTGTTATATTTCTGCTGCTTTTAAATAAAGCATATTACTCTACCTCTGGTATTTGAGTACTCTTTTCTCCACCTTGTTTCACATTTATGTGTTTACTCCGGTCTGTCTGTTTCTATCTGTCTGTCTCTTTCTATCTATCTATCTATCTATTTATCTATCTCACACACACACACACACACACACACATACATACACACATCTCTTATTCCTCAAAAAAATCTGCTGAAGTCATATGCAGAGCGAGATGGGCTTCGCCAGATTTCAAAATGATGTAAGACATGCTGTATGCGACGTCAGTCGGCGCCCCTACGACCCCATTATTAGTTGAGCACACAATGCCTATAACAAGATAAGAGTTCATCCGATATGATAACCATTTCAATCTTAACCGTCGATGATGTTCTTAGGTTACACAGACAACAGATGGAAGAGGAACGACGACGAACGGAAGCAGAAGCGGAGGAATTGGAGCGGCGGAGGCTTCAAGAAGCAGAAGCAGAAAAGAAGAGGAAGGAGGAATATGCCAGGAAGATTCTTCAGTTGAAAATGAAACAAATAGACGAAGAACGACGCCGTCAGGGTACGTAACAACTATTTACTTAGGTACCTACCTGTATAACTACTTAGGTACTTTCCTGCCTACTGACATGTTAGTTATCAAGCAAGATAGACGGACAGATGTCGGTGTGTCTCTATCTATCTATCTATCTTTCTATCTATCTATCTATCTATCTATCTATCTATCTATCTATCTATCTAT
>NC_069007.1:7622985-7625823 GCF_001194135.2 Octopus bimaculoides
TATATATATATTGTTGTATTTGGGGATGGTCATGTTGCTAGTTTAGCCAATAAAAACACGCGCACTGTATATTTGGTGTTAATTTGCTTCAGCTTTATATTACATTACATTACATTTATCATATTTTGGCCAGAGTTCTTTCATCACACTTCTGTGACCTCATCAGTGGTCCTTTGCTTTCTTCTTTCTTATATGTGTGTCCCTCCTTGCTAACGATAAGCCATTTTGTATTTTATTGGCTAAACTGGCAACATAACCATCCCCAAATACAACAATATCTGTTTCAACAAACGATTTCACATCAAAAATCTTGCAAAACAAATATATATATATATCACAATTCTATATTGTAAATCTGTGGATGAGCTTCAGATAAAATGGTTCTTACAGAGAGATATATGAGAAACAAGTTAAAATAATGGTCTTTACATATAATTCTTTTGGCTTACAGCTGTTTCCAGTAATCGTTATAGGTACATTATTGATAGGTTTACTCAATTGATATCTATTGGTCAATCGAGGTAAATTGAACGACCCAAGAAAATTAATGCTACTTTCGTCAGAGCCATTTCCGGAAATAACGAGCAGAGCATTTGAGGCATGGCTATTGTGTGGAGAAAGTGGGAGACGATTGGAATGTTAAAGTTGAATGTAGAACGGGGGAAGGCAGGTTGCAAGGGGCTGATTTAGTAGATTTTTAAACAGGGCTAATTTAGCTATTTCTCCAGAGACTGAAAAAGAAAGGGGATGAATCATGTGGTCGGGAAGCAAGCGTCTCCATCAATTTGACCTGTCGCAGAGAAACAAGATGCGAATCTGTTTATATACTCAACAATTACAATAACTACAGAAAACCGAAGATATTAATTTGCGTACCGTTTTAACTCTTCATTTTTGAATATCAGGGGCCTGTCGATGGAGATCTCAGTCCACACTGTATCAAGGTATTATATAATATATGAGACCTAAATAGTCCTCATATAAACAGGCCTAATTAAACTGTCTCCAGAGATTGAAAAAAATAATAATGAACACCTTAATCGATTTTCGTTTCTTATTGGACTCTTATCAGGGGTGTCTACATCAATATATATATATATATATATATATATACATACATAACACGCGCGCGCGCACACATGTCATACTCAAATACTCAGGCACACATACACACACACACAGAACAAATAATGGGGTCGTTCAATTTACCAACTGAGTAAACCTATCTATAATGACTATTAAAAACAGCTGTAAGCCAAATTTGGTTTAATAAAGGAATTATATGCTATGATCATTATTTTTAAACTTCTCTCTCTCTCTCTCTCTCTCTCTCTCTCTCTCTCTCTCTCTCTCTCTCTCTCTTTCTCTCTCTCTCTCTCTTTCTCCCTCTCTCTCTCTCTCTCTCTTAACATCGAGCAAGAAAAAGGAACTCAAGAGATTCTCTATTAATCACTACGATCGCTTCGACCCATCTTGCATTGGTTTCTCGCGGGTGAGGTTCTGCATCATTCGGTGTAGATGTGTTTGTTCATGTGATTTGTCAAAAGGTAATTCGTTCTTTAATATCTGATTCGCTTATTTCGATTGGAATACAGTCTGGTATTTGGCTGTAGTAACTTGCATGCAGGAGAAAATATTAGTGAGAATGAAGAACTATTCTCTAATAATAATAATAATAATAATAATAAATGGATTTAATAATAAATTAAAAATGGATATAATAATTAATTAATAAATATAAGTAATAGTGAATATATACTTAGGTGCAGATGTGGCTGTGTAGTAAGAAGCTTGCTTTCCGACCACATGGTTCGAGGTTCAAACCCACTGCCTTGTGAGTGGATTTTATAGCAGAAACTGAAAGAATCCCGTCGTATATATGTACATATATGTGTGCGTGTGTGTATTTATTTTTGTGCCTGTGTTTGTTCCACACTACCGCTTGATAACCAGTGCTGGTGTGTTTATGTCCCCGTAACTTAGCGGTTCGGCAAACAGAGTCCGAGTGAAAAACCGAAGTACTGGGGTCGATTCATTCGCCAACAATTTCTTCGAGACCGGAGTAAACACATAAATGTGAAACAAGGTGGAGAAAAGAGTACTCAAATATCAGAGGTAGAGTAATATGCTTTATTTAAAAGCAGCAGAAATATAACAAAATGCTGTTACTCAGAGTTTCACGTTCCCGTTCATCGGACAGTTTTGTTTAAAATGGGAGAGAAATGACGACGCAATCTAAAACTAATATAAATTTTAAAAAACGTATACGTATATTGTCTGTGCGTATGTATCTGTGTATTTTGGTGTATATATGTATGTTTTAGATAGTCTAGTATGCGTATATACTGTTGTAAAATTTTTATTTTTCATTTAATGCAGCGTAAATTTTATATTTTAATTTTGATGTGTTAATTGAGCGATAATTCGAATATAATTATTTACAATATGTATTTTGAACCCATTTTTCATGTCCCAGCATGGCCGCAGTAAAAAGACTGAAACAAGCAGAAGATAAAAGAATACGTATGTCTGTCTGTCTGTCTGTCTGTCTGTATGTATGTATGTATGTATGCGTGTGTGTGTGCGTGTATACCGACGTATCTATGTTGTATGCACACGTACAGTCATTTACTGAGGTTATCTTCACAAACAGAGATGCTAATACTCCAGCGACAGAAAGAGGAAGAATTTCGCAAAGCTGAGCAAGAGAGATTGGCAGAGATGGCGGTTCAGGAACGTCAAGAATACGAAAGGAAGAAGGCGGAAGAGGAGGAACGACGAATTCGTGAAGAGGAAGTGAGACGGTAAAACACACACACACACACGTATATAGATATA
>NC_069007.1:7625833-7628511 GCF_001194135.2 Octopus bimaculoides
ACACACACACACACACACACACACACACACACACACACATACATATATATATACACGTACACCATAGAGTGAGCGAGAGAGATGAGTGTGCGAGAGTATGTTACTTGTATGCATCTAATATAACTTTTTATTTATTCAATCAACTTACCTTTCAATGTCCTATAACGTAGGCAAAAACAAGAACATATATAATTTGATGAAGCAAAAGTGGAAAAAAGCAAAGCCAAAGAGTAAAACAGAAAAATAAAAGTGTAGCAGAGAAGTAGAATATTATGATCAATAAATGTTTACATATGCACAAACGCACGCTGAAACAGTCATATATACACACTCATATACACGTACACACACACACACACACATACATGTATATATATATATACATATATACACAGGTATGGTTGGTTTTGCTCGACGCACAACAATTAAACGGCATAGATTTCGTTCCAAAGGTTCAGCGAATTACGCTCCTACCATCGGTTGTACACACAGAGGTTGTCCGTATCCGGGGTGGGGGGGGGCAATGACAATATACAAAGAGCACAGCAATAATAAGAGAAAAGAACAAGCGCATAACCTGACACGCCTTTATAACAGTTGCTACATACGTTTCGGTGTACGGCAACACATGACGTCAAACTATAGATACAACTAGTATACGCAGCTTAAAGAGTCAGCATGGAATAGACATCGACAGGCGATCGAAAAACAAATACAGAAGACATACGAAAACAAGTGTAAAAGAAATGCAAAAGAACTACATATTCTTTTGTCGATTGTCTGACGATGTCATTGCTCGACGCTGGCCGTGTAAGTTGTAGGCTTCGTAGTGTTGCCGGCTTAGTTGGCGGCGGCTCCACCATCTGACAATTTGTACTGGGTTAAATGTTACCAGTAGCACTAAGTGTATAGATATTACACACATACATAGAAACATGCGTACATAAATACAAATATACATACGTACATACGTGCATACATACATAGACATGCATACGAACATACATACGTACATACTACTGAACTTGGGATCTTGGGGAGAGAATTCAAAGCCTTAATTCATAAGCTACAAATGATGCCATCTTGGATTATAAAAAATCTGCAGGACTTTCATGGGATTTAAAAGATGATGGCTAAAACAAGATACTAACCTTCACACCCTTGTAGGTGGTCGTACATACATCGTGGCACTCTGTGGGTTACTACGACGAGGGTTCCAGTTGATCCGATCAACGGAACAGCCTGCTCGTGAAATTAACATACAAGTGGCTGAGCACTCCACAGACACGTGCACCCTTAACGTAGTTCTCGGGGATATTCAGCGTGACACAGAGTGTGACAAGGCTGGCCTTTTGAAAAATAGGTACAACAGAATCAGAAAAGAAGAGTGAGAGAAAGTTGTGGTGAAAGAGTACAACAGGGGTCGCCGCCACCCCCTGCCGGAGCCTTGTGGAGCTTTAGGTGTTTTCGCTCAATAAACACTCACAACGCCCGGTCTGGGAATCGAAATCGCGATCCTACGACCGCGAGTTCGCTGCCCTAACCACTGGTCCATTGCGCCTCCACTCATACATACATACATACATACATACATACCCTGTTGTTGACGTTGAAATTCAGATGAAGGAGCCTTGAATTTAGGCTAGAAACCGGCTCTTTCTGTATAGGCAAGAAATCTTGAAATAAAATTGAATAATGACATACATACATACATACATGCATATACATACATACATACATACATACATACATATACATACATGCATACATACATACATACATACATACATACATACGTACATACATGCATACAGACAGACAGACAGACAGACAGACAGACATGCATGCATACATAATACGCACGTACGTACGAACATATTCTAATTTCCTTTCAGATTACGAAGAGAGCAAGAAGCGAAAGAGATAATGCAGGAAGCGATAGAATTGGCCCAAGAAAAAGCCCGTCAGCTGGCAGAATTAGAAGAAAGGTTGCGTTTTACTCAGACCCTTCAAGCCGAATCAATCGGGTTGATGCAGGGTCAGACTATTACCCGGGCTTTCGTGTTTTCTTATTTCGAATTGTTAAAATTCCTTGGAAAAGAGAATGCGGACAAGCGGGAGATAATCGAAAGGAATATTCCAACAACCTAACAGGACTGGAAATAAATAAATAAATAAATAAATAAATAAATAAATAATAAAAAGGTCTGCAACATCCTTCGTCTTTCGTTGGTTTTTTTTTTAATTTTATTTCTTATTAATGTTCAAGAAGATATTCGGTAAATCTTACTGAGAACGATATAATCAGTTATGGAGAATGGTCCACTCAACGCAAGGACGTTAAATGCAGAAAAAGTTCATGTAATAATAGCCACACCCACACACGCACACACACACTCATAGATACACAGACAAACAAGCGCGTGCAAACACACAAATATACGACAGGCTTCTTTCAATTTCCTTATTTCTTTATTGCCCACAAGGGGCTAAACATAGAGGGGACAAACAAGGACAGATAAAGGGATTAAGTCTATTACATCGACCCCAGTGCGTAACTGGTACTTATTTAATCGACCCCGAAAGGATGAAAGGCAAAGTTGACCTCGGCGGAATTTGAACTCAGAACGTAACGGCAGGCGAAATACCGCTAAGCATTTCGTCCGGCGTGCTAACGT
>NC_069007.1:7628909-7631725 GCF_001194135.2 Octopus bimaculoides
TTAATGGTCCATTGAAGGGATTTAAACAAAAATACGAACTGTCCGTATTTTAAACTGTAATTTAAAATGAAAAAATTCTTAAAATTATAATTTTTTAATTTTTATTCAAATTTCGAAAGATTTTTTTTTTTGTCTTAGTAGTATGAATTTCCGTGAGTAGAATGAATTTCCGTGAGTAGAAGAGAAATTTGCAAAATCTTTTGAAAATTCAAAAAAAAAAAAAAACCCCAAAAAAGTTATGAAGTGTTATATGGGGTGCTTAAAACAGAATTCTGCCTTGGATCGTCGGTGCGTCGAACAAATGTTTGGCAGCATTTCACCCGTCTTTATACATTATTTATATTTGTCCTCATCTTGTTTGTGTTGTTAACACAACGTTTCTTGGGGAACCTGGGTTCTCATTCCTAAGGTATTATTGCAAAAGGACCTTTCTGACTGCTACCCAGCCCTGTGGAACAAAGTCAAGATGTACTTCATTGCATTCCAAACATCATATTTTGTAGAGCGAGGCTTCAGTACAGTTGCCCAGATTCGTTCTAAGCAAAGAAACAGACTGAAGATTATTGAACGCGGAGAACTAAGACTACCTTAGTACCTTTCAGCCAAATGTCGAGAAGCTGATATCCCGAAACGTTGTGTTAACAACGCAAACAAGATGAGGACAAATATCCGTCAAATGTAAATAATGTATAAAGACGGGTGAACTGCTGCCAAACATTTTGTTCGACGCACCAACGATCCAAGGCGGAATTCTGATATTCCAGCACAAGGTACAGCAATCGCATTAGAAATGTCGTATGGTAGGCGCTAGCGTAACGAAAACAGCCGAAATGTTTGGTGTATCAAGAAGTAAATCTCTTGAAAGTAATGACAGCCTTTGAGAAAGAGGGAAAAACCTCCTTGTCGAAACAAAACTCCGGAAGAGAACCAAAACTTTCATAGGGACCGTCGGACTCTTACGCGAATTGTTAGAAAGGATCACAAAAGTACAGCTCCCAAAATTACTGCAGAGCTTAATGACCACCTTGAGAACCCAGTTTCCAAAAAAATTGTTCGCCGGGAGCTGTACAAAACCGGATTTCACGGGAGGGCTGCAATCAGAAAACTACTACTTTCAAAAACAAATGTTGCAAACCTACAGAATTGGTCCCTAGAGCAGTGGAAGAATGTTATTTTCTCGGAGTGTCATCCTTTACCTTATTTCCGACCACCGGCCGAGTATAGGTGTGGAGACAGCCAAAAGAAGTATTTAATCCAGACTGCCTTCTTCCAGCTGTTAAACATGGAGGGGGATCTGTGATGATCTGGGTGGCTATATCTTGGAAATCCACCGGCCCAATGGTTTCCCTTCATTGCAGAATTAATACACAAGACTATTTAAGCATTATATCTGATCAAATTCATCCTATGGTTGCGGAACTGTTTCCGGAATTGTTTCCGGAGGTAAACGCAATCTTTCAGGATAATAATGCACCAATTCACACAGCTAAAGTTGTTACTGAATGGCACAAGGAACATTCTAGTGAAATTGAACATCTTATCTGGCCTCCACAGTGCAGTTAGTCTTTCATGTCGTAAAAAAACAACAAAATAAAGGATTAATTAGGTTAAGTTTTATTTGTGAAATACAGCTGTTTTGAATTTGCAGTAGGAGGAAGTCGCTGTATGTGATGGAGAGGATGCAGTCAGAAAGACTTTAGGATCCACTAACCTAGTGACAACTTGTCGGTTGAGACTTCAATAGAGTTTTTAGTCCGGAGTAGGTTAGAAGTGTAAATCATGTCTGATCGATATTTATGCAATCGATATTAAAAGTTGGGAATAGGCAAAGCTAACCTAGGTCTGGTCTGAACTCAGACATTTCAAGAATTTAGATTATTACAGCAAGGAGAATTTTTTGTTTGACGCGCTTTCGAGTTTACTAATGAAGAGTTGTTTCGTCACAAAAGGAAAAAAGCCACGTCACAATGAGAGAGAAAGACAGAGGAAGAAACGAAGATAGATAGATAGAGGGAGAGAGAAAGTGAGAAATAGAAACAGTGAGAGAGGGAGAGAGAAAGAGGGAGAGAGAAAGAGAGAGAGAGTGAGAAGTGAGAGACGGGAGAGAATTAAAGAAAACGTATAAATATATATATACTGAAATATAGTGAAACATATACACACAAAAACATACACATATTACATACATACAAGTATACATACATACTTACGTACAAACAGACGTACACAAACACATACAGGCACACAAACGCATACAAGCATACACACATACATGCATACATTCATGCATACATACATGCATGCATGCATGCATACAAGCATACATTTACATACATAAACCAATAGAAAAAAAAACCCAGCCTTCTTCACACTTTTCGTTTATTCTGGCGACAAACTGGAGACGGTGTACACCGAAGTCGTGTATACAGAGCAGGAACACCAGAGTATTGGAATAAACAAAGAACAAACGAGCAAAAAAGGCATAACTCGGTGAGAACAACAACAACAACAACGATTAAAAAAAAAACGAGGAAAGAAGAAAAAAGGAGAAAAAAGAATCGGAAAAGAAGCAACTTGTTGAATTGGAAAAAATGTTGCTACCATTACTTCATGTTGGACTAATAGGTATGTATGTATGCACACACACACACACACACACACACGTCTCGGTGTGTGTGTATGTATATATGTATATCGATATTATGTAAATAGAGGAATTTATCTGTAAAAATATGTGACACTTATTCGGTAGCCATGATAAATGGAAAAAAAAGGGTCATTTTTCAAAGAAATTTTCAATGGCCGGATAACTGAAG
>NC_069007.1:7632341-7632983 GCF_001194135.2 Octopus bimaculoides
TATATATATATATATGGGAGAATTTACGAAAAAAACAACATACGAAGACAGGCGGTGTAAACAACAAATGGAGGTATTAGTTTAACGCTCGGGAATAGAGAAAGTCTTTGACGTTTCGAGCCTACGCTCTTCAACTGAAAGGAACACAGAAAGAAATAAGGAGAGAAACAAGGAGAAAAAAATTATAAATGTAGTGGTCAGCGATCTATCATGGCGATATAGTTGAAATTTACAGAAAAACAAGACGAAGACAAGTGAATGAACAAGAAGCAGGTTTGACACTCGAGAAAGTAAGAGAGTCCTTTACGTTTCGAGCCTATGCTCTTCGACAGAAAGGAATATGAGGAAATAAACGGAGAGAGAAATAAAACATTTTGTGGATTTAGCGATCAATCATGGCGACTGGTTGGGAAAAAATAGTTTCACAGAAGAGCTAGGAAGAAGGGGAGATAATGAAGAACTGGTGGGGCGGGGGATGGAGTGTGGATGGAAGAGGTATCAATGTAATCATTGATGTAATAATTGATGTAATGATTACATTGTTCAATTAAATGGAGTCGCTTGAAACGGTTGTACCGCATTATTAGTTGATACCCTGTTGCTTATTTTGATTTTATTCACCTTACTTCGAGCTGTGCGGAT
>NC_069007.1:7633083-7634692 GCF_001194135.2 Octopus bimaculoides
ATATATATATATATACATACATATATATATGTACATATATATGCATATATGTGTATATATAGGGAGGAAGAGAGAGAGTGTGTGTGTGCGTTTGTATGTGTTCATATGTATGATCTTTAGTAATGTGTATACATGTATATCTGCATGTATGTTTGTGTCAGTAAGTGTAGATAGATGACTACATAGATATACAGGTAGATATAGAGATGTATTCATGTTGAAAACACATCTTTCTTTCTTTCTTTGATTCTTTCAGGTGCAAGTGGCGGTGGGTTTTTTAACTCTGACCAGTGGAAATACTTCGAATTTACTTTTATGATGATATTGCTGATTCTGCATACGTGTTTTATCACTATCGTTGTAATCCGAAAGATTAAGAAATATCAGGCCTCTAAAGAGAAACAAAGTCAAGCACAGACCGCGAATGCCAATCCGCCTGCGAGTGCAATGGGGCAGACAGCTCAATAACTTTATTCCAAAGGTTCTCAAACTTTTCGGGCCACCGCCCCGCTCATGGTCACATAGTACCCTCAGCGCCCCACCCCTATTTTTATGTATCAATAAAAATTTTATATTTTACTAATTTATATATACTTTGAATTATTTGATATTTAATATAATATTATATAACTTGTATACACTACTATAATAATATAATAAATTTATAGCGTCCCCCAATCCACTGCCTTCCTCCCCAACGCCTTCTTTTTCTTTACCGACCTCCCCCACACTCCCTTAGGCACCAGCGCCCACCAGGACCGTCTCAACGCCCAGTGGGGGCGGTAGCACCCATTTTGAGAATCTATGCAATCCGTCCACCTATCACACCTTGATTGATCCATGCACTCAAAGACAATCAGAATATTTGATCCAGCTTATTACTGTTACACAATTTCAATTTATGCCTTCCATCCATATATAGATATTCATTCTGCGTGGAAGCAATATGCAAATTCTACGAAGAGACGTTGAAGCAATTCAAATCGGTGCCATGTCAAAAACATTTTACTACGTGTTTTCAAAGCCTGATCTATGAGTGAATGTCTTGTGATTCGGAAACAGGATGCAAAGTCTTTCCTGGTACCATTTTAACTCAAAAACAACACGGCAAGACCCTATTAATATCTGGTCGACACTTACGATATTTCGCTGGTACTTCACCCTTCGTAGCATAAATTGTTAACAGATATTTGAGACTTGAGAAATGAAAATAGAAGACCAAATTTAAATTACGTCGCTTGACACACATGGCTTACACGTGACATAGAATAACAAACTTCACAGTTCGTCATCTTGAAAAATAGCAAAAGATAGAAAAAATTAAAGAAAAACAGAAGGAAACAATGAATTACTGAAATAACGTATAGAGTTGGTCAATTTAGTCTGCTCTGCTCATTTCTGTTTCTGAAGAACTCTCTCTGCTTCAGAAGTTAGTTTATTAATATATTGTAGACAATGAAATTCTACAATTTCATAACTTCTTTTCTTTTCGTAGATTTTGCAATCTTTGTAATTTTATTTCGATATAAATAAAGTTTATAAAAACAGACAATTCTAGTTTAGTCCATCTATTAATCCATCCGTCTTTCCGCCCGTTATTCGACGGAGG
>NC_069007.1:7634898-7639220 GCF_001194135.2 Octopus bimaculoides
AAGTCTCCCTAAGTATCCTGACGTTTGGCTCAGACCCAAGAACCTATCTTGCGATTCTTTCCTGCCACATTCTAATAATATGCCCTTAGTCCTGGTAGTGTGGCCTCTCAGTGAGGAGTAGTGGCTGGAGATTCGATGTATTCAACGTTAAATGACGCTAACCACTAGACGCGTGGTGTTGCGTTCGTGATCGCGAGAACATTGTTTCGAATCCCAGACCGGCTGTCCGTTTTGTTCTTGAGCAAAACACTTCATTTCACGTGGCTCCGGTTTCAGTGTGCAATCTTTCGACGGTTTAGTGCAGAAGGGTGAGATATTGACTAAGCAAAAACCATCCTTACTAAGGTCTGGCGAGCTAAGTTTTGTATTCAACGACCAAAAGGATGAATAGTATAAACTGAACTATGAATCCCGATGGGTTCAGACGGAGGTCAATGATATTCTAAGGGGCGAGCTGTTCAATGTAGTTGAACAACCAGAGTTGCGCACCCTGTCGAGAAGCGGTGCTCCAGACGAACCCCATTTCTGCCCCCTGTATTTGCACAGCCGCTCGTGCTTGAGGAATTCACAAACAGTTGAGCTAAACACACCGACGAGTAACATAAAAAAAGAGGCCGTTCGGAGTAAACCTATTTCGGCCCTTTGCGTTCGCACAACGCTTCGACCTTGAGAAATTCACAGACCGTTGAGCTACGGTATCATTCGAATAACATTATTTCAGTGATCGTTCCGAGGATCCACTTTTCGGTCCGTTGTATATACGCATCGGATCGACCAGAGAATATTCACAGACCGTTGAGCAACGGACCATATCGTGAAACTATACTCCAAAGGCCGTTCAGAGGATCCTCATTTCAGCCCCGTATATTCACGCAGCAGCTCTACCTGGAAAATACACTGACATCGTGGCTACAGACTCTGTCCAAAAACGTTCCCTAGAGGCCCCATGTATTCACTGATCTCTGAGCAGGATTTCACTGGTCTCTGAGCTACGCACTCGTCTAATATTACTCCATAGGCCGTTCGGAGGATCCCAATTTCGGCCCCTTGTTTTCGCGAAGAAGCTCGACCTAGGGGAATTTACTGACCGTTTTGGGTCCTCGTATTCATGCACTCACGCGACCTGTAGAAATTTATTGACCGTTGAGCTACGAACACTGCCAAGTAACATTACTCTAGAGGCCACTTGGAGCATTCCTATATCGGCTCTAGTATACGCGAAGAATCTCGACTTGGAAAATTTTAGTGACCGCGGAACTACTGGTCCTGTTGAACATTACTCCAAAGGCTGTTCGGAGGCTCCCCATGTGATCGCGAAGGTGTTCGATGTGGAGGAATATGCTGACTGTCGAACTACGAACCATGTCGAGTAACATTACACCAGAGGGCGCTTGGAACATCCCTATTTCGGTTACTTGTATTCACGTGGCTGCTCGACCAGGAAAAAATCACTGACCTCTCAGTTACGCCCCGGTGGAGTAATATTGCTCCAGATATCGCTCCCTTGTATTCACGTAGTGGCTCGACCTGGATACATTCACTGAGCGTTGAGCTATGAACCTTGTCGCGTAACAGTACTCCAGAGGCCATTTGGAGGATTCCAAATTTGGCCCCTTGTTTTTGCGAATAGGCTCGACCTAGGGCAATTTACTGACCGTTGAACTATAGACCCAATGAAGTAACATTACTCCAGAGGCCGTTCGGAGAATCCCCACTTCGGTTGCTTGTTTCACAAAGTGGTTTGCCCTAAGGGAATTTACTGACTTTTGAACTACGGATCCTGTGGAGTTATATTACTTGAGAAGCCGTTCATAAGAACCCCGTTTTCGTGACTTGTATTCACGTAGCAGCTCAACCTGGAGAATTTCACTGACCATGTCGAGTAACATTATTCTAGGCGTCCTTAGGAGAGTCTCGATACCGGTCCCTTGTATTCACGCAGCGGCTCGACCTGGAAAAATTCACTGACTGCTGAGCTGTTGACCCTGTCCAGTAACATTATACTTGAGGCTGCTCCAAGGATCCCCATTCTGGGCCCTTTTATTCGTGCAACCGCGCGAATTGGAGAAACTCGCTGACCGTTGAACTATGGACCCCGTCGAGTAACACTATTCCAAAGTCTGTTCGGAGAAATCTAATTTCGGCTCTTTTTGTATTCTTAAATCGACTAAGATCTGGAGATATTCACTGACCGTTGAGTTATGGATCCTATCATGTAACATTAACCTAGAGGTTTTTGGGAGAATCCCTATTTCAGCCAATAGCGTTCGCGAAGCGTCTCGACCCGGAAAAATTCCTTGGCCTTGTTGCGTAACATTAATTCAGAGGAACTTCATTTCTCTGACTTCTGACCTACGCACTCTGTCAAGTAATATTACAGCGGCGACCGTACGGAGGATCCACATAGCTTTTTTTTTAATTCGAGTTGCGATTCCCTGTAGAAATTCACTGACCGTTGAGCTACGGACCTGTCGAGTAACATTACTCCAGAGACCGTTAGGAAGAACTCTATTTCGGCCCTTTGTTCTTGTGAAGCATCTCGACCTGGAGAAATTCACTGATCGCTGAATTAAGGACCCAGTCGAGTATCAATACTCCAGAAGCTGTTCGGGAGGTCCCCATTTCTGCCTCTGGTATTCGCGAAGTGTCTGGACGTGGTGAAATTCACTGACCTCAGAGATACGAACCCTGTCGTGTAACATGAATCTAGAAGCCGTTCGTAGGAACCCCATTTTGGCCTCTTGTATTCGCGCATCGGCTCAACCTGGAGAAGTTCACTGACCTCGGAGCTTCGCACCCTGTCGAGTATCTTTATTCCAGAGTCCCTTCAGGGGTTTCCCATTCTGTTCATTATATTCACGATAGTACGCTCATTATCCACATTCATTCTAATTTAGTTATCATCAATATTTTTTTCAGTTGAGCCCATTGTTCGTTGTGTAACATCGACCATCGATGTCCTTTCTCCCCTATTCTCGTCTCTGGTCTCTCCTCTCTCAAGCCTTGTTGAGTTTTTTTACGCGCTCGCGCACGCACACAGACACAGACATAGACACACACACACACACACACACAAAATAATATGATCTTACTTATTTTACTGATTCCACGATTAATAAATTATTCCAGAAATTTCAACTTATACAAACGGTTTCTCGTGAGGAAAAGTGTCCACTTATATGCATTCTTATTAGCCGATATTTGCCAAAGTTTTGATTGAGGATATGTATATTCATGAGGATGATGGCTGTCCCCTTTCTGAACGAGGAAGACCATCGCTGACCATTAAGAACATTGTGCACTCAGACAAAATTATGCTTTACACTTGTGAACTTACTGGTGACTAGTGAGCCCAGCCCTTGAGAAACAAACACGTCCACGTCTATTACTGACCAAACTTATCACATTCACGACACTGGCGTAGCGTTTACAAGCGGCTCAAAGCTGTTACAATACCAGCGATTGTAGGAGCACTAGAAATAATCAAAAGAAGAACTGAGAATTATTAGAGAATGATCCCTAGTTTACTATCCTTGCAAGAAGTGCTAAAGATTGCTTTAACTGATATGTGACACTTATTGAAAAAAGCGTACAAAATACATGGTTCTTCGAAAATACCCTCTCCTCCCTTTACTGGTTTCCTCCATTGGTGACGCGGACAAGCGTTGCTTTACCAATTGGCCATCCATATCTCATGTCTTAAACGAGGATTTCACTAAGTCCTTAACCATTTGGCATTCAAACCAGGCATATTCCATCCAAATGTTCTACCTGATTTATGTTCAAACTGACCAGATCAGGCCTCTCACGCCTACCCTACAATGTCATTCTAAAAGGAACAATCACATCATCGAAATCTGAAAGCTATAAAATAATGCATGATTCTTCCAAAACTATGTGAATACACAAACATTACATTCGACAGAGCAATCTGGACGCTAAAGGCTTAAAACATAGTTTTGGCTTCTTTTACGGGTTGCCTCCGCAGGCAAATTTACCAAACAGCATCCTTTGATCCTTCATCCGAACAAAGTGTTCAGTCAAGTGTAATCGGAGCTTATGCACCATCGCCTCAATGCGCAGGATGTCGGCCCCGCCTCAAGACCTACGTTTCTGGAGTCTGCAAGGACCTGCCAACATTGCCAGTGTTTTCTCAGACATCTCTGACAGAAGCGGCCAAGAACTCTTAGTTGATAACTGGAAATTGTCCAAGTCTCACCTGAGTAAAGGGGTGAGGTCAGTACACATGTACAGTACACAACAACTTTTGTACACCTTATATATGTGTGTGTGTGTGTATATATATATATATATATATATAT
>NC_069007.1:7646056-7648787 GCF_001194135.2 Octopus bimaculoides
ATAACGTTGCTGCTACTGCATATAGGCCTTGCTGCCGTTGTTTATATGCGGAGGATCAAGTTGCAGCAAGACTGGAGTAAGATAAATAGAAGTGGAGCGACGGGAGAGCTCATTTACAACGAGCCCTGGAATTAAGTGTCCTTGCTATCAACTCAATCACACCTGCGCAAAGAATCGAAACACCTTCACGCATCCATTTATCGATCTTTGCTCAATGCACACACCCAAAGAGAACGTTATTCAGGATATTTGCACAAGATATTTGCACAAGATATTTGCGGTTCATGTCTTTGACCCACTTTCTGTATTATCGATACTTATTCGACGTGAAAGCAATATGCAAATAGTACGAAGCAACGTTGAAGCAATTTAAATCGGTGCCATGTCAGAAACATTTTACTACGTGTTTTCAAAGCCTGATCTATGAGTGAATGTCTTGTGATTCGGCAACAGGCTGCAAAGTCTTTCCTAGTACCATTTTAACTCAAAAACAAGACGGCAAGACCCTATTAATATCTGGTCGACACTTACGATATTTCGCTGGTACTTCACCGTTTTTCATGCGCCCTACGTAGCATAAATTGTTAACAGATATTTGAGACTTGAGAACCGACAATAGAAGACCAAATTTAAATTACGTCGCTTGACACACATGGCTTACACGTGACATAGAATAACAAACTTCATAATCCGTCATCTCGAAAAATAGCAAAAGAAAGAAAGAATTAAAGAAAAACATAATGAAACAATGAATTACTGAAATAACGTATAGAGTTGGTCAATTTAGTCTGCTCTGCTCGTTTCTGTTCCTGAAGAACTCTCTCTGCTTCAGAAGTTAGTTTATTAATATATTGTAGACAATGAAATTCTACAATTTCATAACTTCTTTTCTTTTCGTAGATTTTGCAATCTTTGTGATTTTATTTCGATATAAATAAAGTTTATAAAAACAGACAATTCTAGTTTAGTCCATCTATTAATCAATCCTTCTTTCCGCCCGTTATTCGACGGAGGATCGTTGGAGTGGAGTCCTAAAACACTGCCTCAATAAGGTTCGATCAGAAGCAATCGTCCTTAGACTTTCTGACGGATTCCCGAGCGTGGCCAACGGAGATTGTGTATATTTCTGTTTCACGGTCTCTCAAGTCTCCCTAAGTATCCTGACGTTTGGCTCAGCTCCAGGAACTTATCTTGCGATTCTTTCCTGCCACATTCTAATAGCATGCCCTTAGTCCTGGTAGTGTGGCCTCTCAGTGAGGAGTAGTGGCTGGAGATTCGATGTATTCAACGTTAAATGACGCTAACCACTAGACGCGTGGTGTTGCGTTCGCGATCGCGAGAACGTTGTTTCGAATCCCAGACCGGCTGTCCGTTTTGTTCTTGAGCAAAACACTTCATTTCACGTGGCTCCGGTTTCAATGTGCAATCTTGCGACGGTTTAGTGCAGAAGGGTGAGATATTGACTAAGCAAAAACCATCCTTACTAAGGTCTGGCGAGCTACGTTTTGTATTCAACGACCAAAAGGATGAATAGTATAAACTGAACGATAAATCCCGATGGGTTCAGACGGAGGTCAATGATATTCTAAGGGGCGAGCTGCTCAATGTGGTTGAACAACCAGAGTTGCGCACCCTGTCGAGAAGCGGTGCTCCAGACGAACCCCATTTCTGCCCCCTGTATTTGCACAGCCGCTCGTGCTTGAGGAATTCACAAACAGTTGAGCTAAACACACCGTCGAGTAACATAAAAAAGGAGGCCGTTCGGAGTAAACCTATTTCGGCACTTTGCGTTCGCACAACGCTTCGACCTGGAGAAATTCACTGACCGTTGAGTTACGGTCTCTTTCGAATAACATTACCCCAGTGATCGTTCCGAGGATCCCCTTTTCGGTCCGTTGTATATACGCATCGGATCGACCAGGGAATATTCACAGACCGTTGAGCAACGGACCATATCGTGAAACTATACTCCAGATGCCATTCGGAGGAACCTCATTTCAGCCTCGTATATTCACGTAGCAGCTCTACCTGGAAAATACACTGACATCGTGGCTACAGACCCTGTCGAAAAACGCTCCCTAGAGGCCCCTTGTATTCGCGAAGCTTCTCAGCCTGGAGAAATTTATTGACCGTTGAGCTACGAACACTGCCAAGTAACATTACACTAGAGGCCACTTGGAGCATCCCCATATCGGCCCTAGTATACGCGAAGAATCTCGACTTGGAGAATTTAAGACCCAAGCTCTTGTTCATTTTTATGTGTCTTGGTTAGGCTTGCACTGACGATTAAAAAATGCATTTTGTGCACTAATTATGAAATCATAGGATCTGCAGCTGAATCTGTTTCTAAAAGGCTCACTTCTTGAGTTGCATTCCCTCGCGTTCGGTACAATGTGTTTATGGTAGTTTTGACTTTAAGAGTTCCTCTTAGCGTGAGGCACTTATGCATAGTAATGCCCTCAATATATATATATATATATATATATATATATATAGAGAGAGAGAGAGAGAGAGAGAGAGAGAAACGGATAAAGAGAACAATGGTAAAGTTGGAAATATATTTTATGGATAGAGTCTTAGTTTCAGGGAAGATCCAATGCATCCCTTCATCGGAGACAGAAATAGTAGAGGAATCGATTATTATATCTATAAGCGGAGAGTTGTAGTAGGAAGTGAGAGTGAGTGTGATGCGCTGAAAAGAGAAAGAAGTATACAAGACTTACTTGGTATT
>NC_069007.1:7648976-7649211 GCF_001194135.2 Octopus bimaculoides
AGATAGATAGATAGATAGATAGATAGATAGATAGATAGATAGATAGATAAATAGACAGACAGATAGGCGCAGGAGTGGCTGTGTGGTAAGAAGCTTGCTTACCAACCACATGGTTCCAAGTTCAGTCCCACTGTGTGGCAACTTGGGTAATTGTCTTCTACTATAGACTCGGGCCGACCAAAGTCTTGTGAATAGATTTGGTAGACGGAAACTCAAAAAAGCCGGTCATATGTAT
>NC_069007.1:7649221-7649966 GCF_001194135.2 Octopus bimaculoides
TATATATATATATATATATATATATATATATATATATATATATATGAGTGTATAAAATACTTTTATACTCAGATAGGAGACCCTTGACAGGGCTCCTTACATGCTAAAAAGAGCAGTTAAAACCCAAAGTACAAAAAAAACAAAAACATAATAATTCATGAAGTATGCTGTTATAACACTAGAACGAATGAAAAGTATGAATTAGTTAATTCCGAACTAGAATTTCGCTATTAATTACCAAATGAACTAATTTGGAATCTGTAGATCGTCAGCGGGATCGCTGATTAATGAATAATTTGAATAATTACGGAGTTGCAAATGCGTACAGAAATCACATATGTGTGTGTGTATGCATGCATGTATGTATGTATGTATGTATGTATGTATGTATGTATGCATGTATGCATGTATGTGTGTTTGTGTGTCTGTACGTCGTAGCTGTGGAGAGAACTTTGCTTCTCAACCTCACGGTTCAGGTTCAGTTTCACGGCGTGGCATCTTGGGCAAGTCTCTACTACTAGATCAACGAACCGAACAAGGCCACCTGAGTGGATTTGGTAGACGGAAAAAGAAGGGAGCCCGCGTTTGTGTATATGTGCGTGTGTGCATGTATGTATCCATGTGTTTGTGTATGTGCCACCCACCACTGCTTGACAACCGATGATGGGGTGTTCACTGTGTATATATTTTTTATTGTTTTATTCTTTCGCTTGTTTCAGTCATTTGACTGCGCCTTAAAGGGTTT
>NC_069007.1:7650066-7654822 GCF_001194135.2 Octopus bimaculoides
CTTGCCAACCGATGTTTATGTCTTATTAGTATAGCGGTTCAGCAAAAGAGAACGATAGAATAAGTATTAGGCTTACAAAAAATAAGTGCTGGAGTCGATTCATTCGACTAAAACGCGGTGCTCCAGCATGACCGCAGTCAAATGACAGAAACAAGTAAAAGAATAAAAGAACATACATACATACATACATACGTACGTACGTACGCACGCACGCACATACATACATACACACACACTACGCACGCGCGCATAACTGTAACAGCATCAACAACAACAACAAAACTACGAGTCGCTGCTAATGATGTTTATTGGTTTTTCACGTTGCTGGTTTTACCAAACATTTGATCGAGAAAACACTGGCATTTTCCCGGTAATTCTTGACAGACTGGATAAACTGAGAGGAGCAACAATGCTGCCATGTTGCTCTGTATTATCTTCAAGAAGGCAACAGTCGAAATATCTACGTAACTTCGTGGTTAAGTATTTCGCCAATTCGTTCAAGAATCGTAAGACTAATGTTAACGTAACGGCCAGCCAAAATATTGCTATGACGTTGTCAACGATATTTGTAATTTTACCTAAACTCACACAAGAAGGATTGTCTGCCACAATAAACGGAAGATACTGCTGTTCGAGACGCTGCTCGTTCAGTGGCTCTTGTTGGTTTTCATCTTCATCGAGAAGTTTTACGTTTGATAAAGGTAAACCGGAATTGGTTTCAGGAAACAAAGGTAGATTAGGCTTCTGGAGACTGAAGCAACAACCAAACGGACTTAATATACGCAAATATCGTAATGCCGTCAGTAAGAAAAACGGTAACATGCAAGATACGAAATACAACATGTCGTCCGTTAAATTCAGACGGATTTTTCTTACGTGTCTTCTGGGGTTGCCATCATTCCTTCTTCTTCTCGCCATTCTTCCGATTCCCCAGCGTCTTCTAATCTCTCCATCCCCTCCTCCTCTTCGTCCGTCTCTTCCGGCTGTTCTTCTCTCTTCCCTCACACCCCCTTCGTCGTCCGGTCCGGCCAGTCTTTCTCCTCTCGCTGTTACTGCTCTTTCTTGGCTTTCAGAATCATCGTCATCATCATCATCATCATTATTATTAATTTCATGGTCACCGTCGTCGTCGTCGTCGTCGTCGTCGTCGCCGCCGCCGCCGCCATTGTAATGACCGTCGTCGTCGTCGTCGTCGTCGTCGTCGTCGTCGTCGTCGTCCCCGCCGTCGTCATGGTGATTGTCATCGTCATTGCTTACACTTCTCTCTTCTACTACGTCACCTTCGCCCCATCGCTTGTACGGTGATGTGGCCGCTGTGTCAGTGTTGTGGTCTTCATTTAGAAAGTCAAACATTCTGAAAGGGTTGTAGAAGGCGAAAGTCCAAGCGTTTGGCACTGGATCGGCCATATTTCAGTTTTGCCGAAATCGTAGGAAACAGAAACAGCGAAGAGGAAGGAACATGGTTGGAGATGGGTAAGAGGTGCAAGGTAGAAGGAGGAGGAATGGAGAGGGGGGAGGAGAAGGAGGAGGAAGGGAGGAGGAGAAAGAAAGAAAGAAAGAAAGAAAGAAAGAAAAGGACGATGAAGGATATGGGAAAAGAATAAAAAGAAAGACGAGAAAGAAAGAAAGAAGAAGAAAAAGAAGAAGAAGAAGAAAAAGAAAAAGAAGAAGAAAAAGAAGAAGAAGAAGAAAGAAAGAAAGAAACAAAGAAACAAACAAACAAACAAACAAACAAACAAACAATGAATGAATGAAACAAACAAACAAAGAAAAGAAAGACAGAAACAAACAAACAAACAAAGAAACAAAAAAAACAAAGTGGAGGAGGAGGTGGAAGAAGAGGAATAAAATATACAACAATGAACAAAAAAATAAAATAAATAAAAAGAGTTAAATAAAAGTAAAACAAATTCGAAACACAAAATAGAATAAATAAATTTGTAATAAGAAAGAAAAAAATGCAAAAAATGAACAAAAAAGAAAGAAAAAAAGTAAGGATGAATTGTTGTTGTTGATTTTGTTGTTGATGTTGTTTATGATGTCATTGTGACGTCATGTATGAAGTGTGCGAGTATACGTTGGTGGATTGACAAACACCGACAACAACAACAACAACATCACGAGCACTGACGACCGGGCAACCATCGCCACCCGGTCCGCCCGGTCCACCCGGTCCACCCGGTCCACCCGGTCCACCGCTCGTCATCGCTGTCGTTTATCATTGTCTCTGCCGTTATCGTCATCGTCGTGGTCGTCGTTGTCATCACCACCAGCAGCACCACCACCACCAATAACAACACCAGTATCATCATCATCATCATCGTCGTTGTCTGCCAGTATCCTCTTCATCTCCATCCGGAGAGCAATTGCGCTAACCAAAGGGTACCTTTTTTGGTTTTAGTTTTTTGTCCCTACGTTTCTAAGACAATCTTTTTCTTCTTCTTTTTCTTCTTCTGCTTCTTCTTTCTCTTCTTTTTCCTCTTCTTCTTCCTCCTCTTCTGCTTCTTCTTCTTTCTCTTCTTTTTCCTCTTCTTCTTTCTCTTCTCCTTCTCCTTCTTCTTTCTCTTCTCCTTCTCCTTCTTCTTTCTCTTCTTCTTCCTCTTATTCTTCCTCCTCTTCTGCTTCTTCTTTCTCCTCTTCTTCTTCTTCCTCTTCTGCTTCTTCTTCTTTCTCTTCTTTTTCCTCTTTCTCTTCTTCTCCTTCCTCTTCTTCTTTCTCTCCTTCCTCTTCTGCTTCTTCTATCTCTTCTTTTTGTTCTTCTTTCTCTTCTTCTTCCTCTTCTTCTTTCTCTCCTTCCTCTTCTGCTTCTTCTATCTCCTCTTTTTGTTCTTCTTCCTCTTCTTTCTCTCCTTCCTCTTCTGCTTCTTCTATCTCTTCTTTTTGTTCTTCTTTCTCTTCTTCCTCTTCCTCTTCTTCTTTCTCTCCTTCCTCTTCTGCTTCTTCTATCTCTTCTTTTTGTTCCTCTTCCTCTTCCTCTTCTTCGTCTTTACTTCTTCCTCTTTCTCTTCTTCCCCTTTTCTTTCCCTCCTCTTCTTCTTTTCTTCCTTTTCCTCTTCTTTTTCTTCTTCTTTCTCTTTTTCTTCTTCTTTCTCTTTTTCTTCTTCCTTTTCCTTCCCCTTCTGCCTCATCTTCTTTTCCTTCCTATGTATGTATGTATGTATGTATGCGTGTATGTATGCATGCATGCATGTATGTCTCATCTATTTTTTTAATTATTATAAATCTTCCACTAAGAAGGGGGCCGGTTTCCAACAAAGATACAAGGCTCCATCTTTGGGATGTAGTTAACACAGACAAATTCACATTTGTAACTTGAGAAAAGTCTTGCATATTTTTACTGTTCCACTCACAGATTGCACTTGTAATGTACGAATTAGCCGGTCGATTTCTCTTTCCGAAAATCCCGGTTTATCCAGATTTTCCTTTAAGCATTTACTAACAAAACCTAGTGCTCCAATTATTATTGGTATGAATATGAATTCATAGTCTGGACATAGAAGCTGGAGTTTTCGAAGCAGTTGTCCATTGATATCCAGTTTTTCTTTGATTCTCAAAGAAATATTTATATCTGCAGAGCAGCTGACCTCTATGATGGTACATATCTTTGCCCCTCTGTCCCAAACAAAGATATCCAGCTTGTTATGTCTACATTTCAGAGAAGTTATGAGTATGTATGTATGTATGTTTCTGCCGGAGCCTCTTTCCATTCACAAACCAAGGCTGCGATTTAAGGAGTGTGTCAAGTCCTCATTAAAGGCCTTTGATATGCAGGACACTGACTGGGAGAACAATGCCTGTCATCGTCACGGATGGAGGAAGCAGGTTAAGGAGGGGATCGACACTTTTGAGAGAGCACGTATCCAGCATGAAGAACTTAAGCGAGCTGCGCGAAAGCGCACGGCTCATATAGTGAATGGGGAAAGCTTAATCTGCAATGTTTGCAGTCGTGTATGCTTGTCAAGAGCAGGGCTCATTAGCCACCAACGGAGCCGCAAATGCAAAATATAAGTTAGTCCTAGAGCGCACAATGTTCCTGAAGGTCAGCAATGGTCTTCCTCGGTCACGAGTGGACGGCAATCATGTATGTATGTATGTATGTATGTATCCTTTCAGGGTCGATAAAATAAGTACCAGTTGAATACTTGGGTTCATTTACTTAATCTATCTCCTTCCCCGAATTTGCTGGCCCTGCGCCAAAAGTTAAAACCGTTGTTATTGGACAATATTTTCTGGTTATAACTAAGGTACTTGTGTAATATTTTGTAATGTACGGCTAGATTGCTTTAAATATTACATGCTTTGGATTAGGTTGGGTTTCCTATGTCCAGTCCACTGCAGAACGAAGAACACAGCAAATTCTCTCCACCAACGACGGTCGGATGTGAAGGCCGCGGATTTGAGCTTGATATCATACTGGCATGATGAGCCTTCTCTACCACACTGGTTCGACAATATTTGGCAGATGGAAGGCAGCGAGCTAGCAGAAACGTTAGCACGCCGGGCGAAATGCTTAGCGGTATTTCGTCTGTCGTTACGTTCTGGGTTCAAATTCCGCCAAGGTCAACTTTGCCTTTCATCCTTTCGGGATGTTGCCTTAAGTACCAGTTCCGTTCTGCGACCGATCTAATCGACTAGCCCCCCTCCCAAAAAATTTCGAGCCTTGTGCTTAGAGTAGAAAAGAATATTTCCAAGCTATAAGCGAGCTGGCAGAATCGCAGGCACGCCGGGAAAAATGTTTAGCGACAATTCGTCCGTC
>NC_069007.1:7657355-7659944 GCF_001194135.2 Octopus bimaculoides
TAACCAGCCGAAATTGCAAAGATAATCTGGATCTCGACTGAGGAAAGAAAATTCCGAATGACCTGTCCTTGTTTTCTTTGTATCGTCTATCTGCATGTTTTGTTGTCCTTTTCTTGTATCACCTAACTGTCTGGATGTTTTGTGCTCTTGTCCCATTCTGTATTATATATAATACAGAATGGGACAAGAGCACAAAACATCCAGACAGTTAGGTGATACAAGAAAAGGACAACAAAACATGCAGATAGACGATATTATATATATATATTGCACACAAATATATAGGTGCTACTTTGGCATGTGATCTACAAATTAAAGGGCGATTACTTTAGTTTACTTAATTCTATTGCTACTTTAGTGTGTGGTCTACGCCAGTGCTCCACAACCAGTATGCCACGTAACACTGGTGTGTTATGAGATGCCACTAGGTACACTGCAGTGTAACCTGAAAATGATTTTTTCCCCTATACTTTTAGTTATATTTTGTAGTTCTGGTGTGCTGCCAAATTTTGAAAAGAATACAAGGGTACCACAAGTGAAAAACGGTTGCAGAGCACTGATCTACACGCTTATTTCAAATGTTTTTATTGCTTATTTTTGGTGTCTTATTATTTACTAAAGATTTTTATAATGTGATTAGCAACAAGACAAAAACAGTTGCATTTTGACAAAGAAATGGTTCTTTTAGATGATGAAGAAACTGTTGAACCATGTCAGCGTTGTGGTGGAGAAACAAAAAATGCTTAAAGAAAAGGAGAAAATGGTGAAGTTTTGCCAACTTTACATTGCAAAACTTGTGGCTGATAAACTTATCAGTCTATTCATACCAGAAATGTTTTTTCCTGTTATACTGATCTAAATAACAAAATCCATTGCGATCTTTCTTTTTTTACTCTTTACTCTTTTACTTGTTTCAGTCATTTGACTGCGGCCATGTTGGAGCACCGCCTTTAGTCGAGCAAATCGACCCCAGGATTTATTCTTTGTAAGCCTAGTACTTATTTTATCGGTCTCTTTTTGCCAAACTGCTAAGTTACGGGGACGTAAACACACCAGCATCAGTTGTCAAGCGATATTGGGGGGACAAACACAGACACACAAACACACATATATATATACATATATACGACGGGCTTCTTTCAGTTTCCGTCTACCAAATCCACTCACAAGGCTTTGGTCGGCCCGAGGTTATAGTAGAAGACACTTGCCCAAGGTGCCACGCATTGGGACTGAACCCAGAACCATGTGGTTGGTAAGCAAGCTACTCAACACACAACCACTCCTGCACTCTGTCAAATTTTAGAATTAATGTTTTGTCATATTCAAGATGTCTCTTATAACAAAGTGCATCAGTTAACTGATTGAATTACTGAATCAATATGTAACTGGTTCAACATCTGTTGGGAAATTTGTTTCCGTTAATAAATTGTTTCCTTTAACAATCGCGGAACTCTAAAGCAAGAATTTGTCAGAAGTCCTCCAGGAAAGTGAAACGACCCGTGTTGCATGACAAAAACAGTGAAGTTTGGGGATAAGAGTCTGATGCTTTGGGGATACATAAAAAATGATGGTTCAAAAAAGTTGGTTAAAACTGACAGTAACTTGAATAGTGCCAAATACATCCAGTTGCTGAAAGACAATATGATTACCAGACTTGGATGAAGGTGAGATTTTTCAGCATGATGGAGCTCCATGCCACAGATTATGTGCAACACGACAGAGTGTGGCTGATGAAGGTGTTACCGTATTGAAAGATTGGCCAGCTCAGAGCCCTGACTTAAATATCATCGAGCAAATGTGGGCAGAACTAAAGAGAGGAGTTCATCAGAAGAATTCACACAATCCTGAAGAGATGTAGGAGCTCAGCCACAGAGAATGGCATCTCATACCTGTGAAGATGGTGAAGGATTTGTACGTATCTCTTCCCAGGTGCATTGAAGTAATTATTCAAGCTAAGGGGAGCCACACAAAACATTAACAATATACAGTAACTTCTTGAAATGAACATTATGTAATAAATTTTCATTATAGACATTTTCCTGTTTTAAAATACTGTATCTTGATTGGTTTATGTGAGGTAGCTGAAAACTTTTGCCTGGCCATTTTTGGTGGTCGTCTTACACCTTCCCCTCTCATTCAGAACTCCAACTACAAACTATAATAATTAGGTATGAAAATGACTCCAACAGGGCGTAAAAAACACAATGTGAAACATCCAGTTATAAGTTGGCAATTAGTAGAAATTTACAATAGTTTAAAGTGGCCAAAGACTTTTGCATGGTATTGTATATATATCTATATATTGAACACGCACACACACACACATAATACAAGAATTTCTGAAAAACTAAGAAAGCTAACAACAATAAAATTTTCGTCTTCTCTGATTCTGTGAGAATTCTCTGATTTTCGTCTTCTCTGATTTTGTGAGAATTCTTTCTTGTTTTTTCATTTGTATATTTTTTTAGTAGTAGGGCAGAACAATTCCAAAGATCCAATTTTGAACAGTACCTCATTAAAAGACAAAAATTCCTTTTTCAGACCCCCTCCCCTCCTTTGCCTTTTCTACCCCTACTATAAGGGTTTCTG
>NC_069007.1:7660469-7663158 GCF_001194135.2 Octopus bimaculoides
GTGTGTGTGCTTGTTTATGTCTCCTTGTCTTGACATTGTATGATGGTTGTAAATGAGTGTCACTGTTATACAAGTAGTGTCATTCATTTCCAGTATTCAGCAAAAACATGTCTGGCCATGGGGTAATATTGCCTTGCTTGAAAGCATCAGAGTGTTGGTAACAGGAAGAGCTTCTACCCATAAGAAAATCTGCCTCAATAAATTTCACAGGACCAACAAATGCATTGAAAAGAGGACATTAAAATGACAACGTTGATGATATAGAAAATATATCAAAGTGTAGTATATAATCGCATTTGAACCAAATTCGATGACTGGCACCCGTGCCAGTGGAGCGCTAACAGCACCGTTTGAGCATGATCATTGCCAGAGCAGCAGCTTGGCTTCTGTGCCAGTGGCACGTAAATAGCACCATTTAAGCGTCTTGAGTGTACAAGTCAACCTAGCATTTTTTTGGTAGTAAATTTTGGTTCTGAAAATTTTGACTTAATATGAGCGTGGCCGTTGCCAGTACCGCCGGACTGGCCTTCGTGCTGGTGGCACATAAAAGCATCCACTACACACTCGGATTGGTTGGTGTTAGGAAGGGCATCCAGCTGTAGAAACTCTGCCAGATCAGATTGGAGTCTGGTGCAGCCGTCTGGCTTCACCAGTCCTCAGTCAAATCGTCCAACCCATGCTAGCATGGAAAGCAGATATTAAACGATGATGATGATGATGCTGATGTAAGAAAATATGGTAGCTTTGCATCATTAGTTTTGGTTCAACCAAGTGTGATCTGGAGGTTAAACAGAAGCAACAACAGGTGAAATTACAGGTGGAAAATGTATGAAACATGTACTCACTTGTTAGCGACCTGAACTAAATCTTCTTTGGTGGTTGCGAATATTCGATCTCTTTTTACCTGACGTAATGCATCAGTTATATCATGAAGGAAATACGTGAGTCCTTTGGAACTGGGTGGAACTGGTTTATCAATCTACAAACAGAACAAAAAAGTACATTATTATTACTGCTGAGAATTCATTGCAGATGGGTAGGACAGGTTGTTCAAATGAAAAATGACCGTAGGAGTGGCTGTGTGGTAAGTAGCTTGCTTACCAACCACATGGTTCCAGGTTCAGTCCCACTGCGTGGCACCTTGGGCAAGTGTCTTCTACTATAGCCTTTGGCCAACCAAAGCCTTGTGAGTGGATTTGGTAGACGGAAACTGAAAGAAGCCCGTCGTATATATGTGTGTGTGTGTGTGTGTGTGTGTGTATGTTTGTATGTCTGTGTTTGTCCCCCTAGTATTTCTTGACAACTGATGCTGGTGTGTTTACGTCTCTGTAACTCGACTGAAGGCAGTGCCCCAGCATGGCCACAGTCAAATGACTGAAACAAGTAAAAGAGTAAAAGAGTTATTATTATTATTATTATTATTATTATTATTGTAGACGTCCACACAGTGTACAATATTGTGAGGTTGTTGATTGAAGATATTGTGTCTACTGGGGGTTTGTACTGTTTGTCAAGTCACAAGGACCTCAGACAAACAGTATTTTACCCAATATGCATGCAGTTCCAAGAAATGCTGACTTTTGCAATACATCTAGATTGTAGGGTATTTCTAAGGTTTTCAGATGTTTTTTTCAGATTCAGTGGTATTGAACGCAATGCCCCAATGACAATAGAGATAACCTTTATGTTTGACTCGTGTAGCTGCCACATCTTAGCAATCTCAGGTCTCAGGTTTCCGTTTTTATCAACTTTTTCTCTTTCTTTCATGATGATATGTTGATCTCCTGGTGCTGCCACATCCATTATTAGGCACTCTTGTTTGTCCCTCTTGAAGGTTACTATATCTGGCCTCTGGTGCTCTAACACCTTGTCTGTCTGGAAGTCAAAGTCCCAGAGGTATTTTGCCTTTCCCTTTTCATCCATTACCTTTTCTGGTGTATGTTGCTACCAAGCACACGTAACCTCATATCCATGCTTATGGCATAGTAGCCAGTGGAGGTTTTGGGCTACTTTGTCATGTCTACACTTGTACTCTTTCTGCACAAGACCATGCAACCTCGTGTGGCCCCCTGGCCGTACCAGTTCCAGTCAAGCCATCCGGCCCATGCCAGCAGGGAAAATGGATGATAAATATTGATCATGATGGTGATGATCATACACACACATACACAAGCTCCTTTCAGTTTCTGTCTACCAAATCTACCCACAAAGCTTTGACTGACCCAAAGCTTTAGAAGAAGACACTTGTCCAAGGTGCGAAGCAATAGGACTGAACCCAGTACCATGTAGATGGGAAGCAAACTTCTTAACCACGCACCCATGGCTGTACATTTAACAATATTTCCATCTGTCTCACTCACAGCTGACCTGGGGCTAAACAGCAGCAGCAGCAACAGCAAGAGCAACAACAATTATAACAACCACAAGGCATCACTAACCTGTTGAAAGCAAGATAGTTTGGCTTCATTAACATGTTCATCTGTAAACTGACCACTCACGGCCCACTCTATGGCCCGGTCAAATACGTCCAACGTTTGTAAGGAGTTTGGGTCGCTGAAACAGAAAGGAGAACATTATATTAGGGGTGGGGATTCTCGATAGGCGGGTAGGTGGGTAGGTAGGAAGGAAGGAAGGGAGGAAGGAAGGAAGGAAGGAAAATAGGAAGGAAGGAAGGAAGGAAGGAAGAAAG
>NC_069007.1:7663274-7664134 GCF_001194135.2 Octopus bimaculoides
AGGGGGGAGAGGAGGAGAAGAGGAGAGAGGAGGAGGAGAAGAGGAGGGAAGAGGAGAGAAAGAGGAGGGGAGAGGTGGGGGACAAATAAGGGAAATTAATTTTGAATGGAAGATAGTGACAGTAGGGAGATGATGGTGGTGATGGTGGGGGTGATGGTACTGTCATAGTAGTGTCATAGTGAAGGCTCGTGGCTTAGTGGTTAGGGCATGCGGCTCACGATCGTAAGGTCGTGAGTTCAATTCCCAGCAGCGCGTTGCGTCCTTGAGCAAGACACTTTACTTCACGTTGCTTCAGTCCACTTAGCTGTCATAAATGAGTAGGACCTGTATTTCAAGGGGTTAGCCTTGTCACGCTCTGTGTCATGCTGAGTCTCCCTGAGAACTATGTTAAGGGTACGTGTGTCTGTGGAGTACTCAGTCACTTGTACGTTAATTTCACAAGCAGGCTGCTCCATTGGATCAAGTGGTACATTCGTCTTCATAATTGATGAAGTGCTAATAATGGGAGGGGGGGCGGTTCATAACGGTGGAGTTGGTGGTAGTGGTTATTGGTGGTGGTGGTGGTGGAACTTGTAGTAATGATAAAATGGTAATGATAGTAGTAGTGGTAGCAGTGATGATGATGACAATGATGCTGATGACAGTAATAAAGATGATGATGATGATGGAGGAGGTGGTGATGGTGACAATGGTTATGATGCTAATGTTGATGGCAGTGATGATGATGATGATGATGTTGATTAGAATAAAACCTCACCGATATGAAAAGAAGTTGAAAGTGCTGTCACCGTTTAAGGCGCCGCTTCCATAGGCTCCACCTTTCTCTCTACAAAAGGAATCAAAACAGCAAATGTACATAT
>NC_069007.1:7664731-7667419 GCF_001194135.2 Octopus bimaculoides
AGTCTATAAATAAAGAAAACAAAAAAATATTGTTGAATACAAACATGATATTAAAAACACATATTTTAATTATATATTTTACAGTTTTTCAGTTCTCTTCAATGGTTTTATAAAAGTCACTTAAACTGAGAACGTGACTTAATCTAAAGAAAGTGTTTTGAGCTTAAGAGAGCTTTTCAAGCTGAATGTGAGATTATCTGAGAAAATGATTTGAGCTGAGAAAGTGATTTGAGCTGAGAAAGTGTCTTGAGTAAAGAAACTGATTTGAGCTGAGATAATAATTTCAGATGAGAAAGTGATCTGAGCTGAGAAAGTGTTTTGAATAAAGAAAATGGTTTGAGTTGAGAAAAGGATTTGAGCTGAGAAAGTACTTAAAATGATTTGAGCAAAGAAAGTACTTTGAGTACAGAAAATGATTTGAGCAGAGAAAGTGATTTGAATAAAGTGATTTGAGCTGAGAAAGTACTTTGAGTACAGAAAGTGATTTGAGCTGAGAAAGTACTCAGAGTACAGAAAATGATTTGAGCTGAGAAAGTGATTTGAATAAAGAAAATGATTTGAGCTGAGAAAGTACTTTGAATAAAGAAAATGATTTGAGCTGAGAAAGTACTTTGAGTACAGAAAATAATTTGAGCTGAGAAAGTACTCTGAGTACAGAAAATGATTTGAGCTGAGATTCAATAAAGAAAGTGATGGCAAGTGAGATCGAAACTGAACTAAATTTGATGACTGGCACCCGTGCTAGTGGAGCGCTAACAGTACCATCCGAGCGGGATCACTGCCAGAGCAGTGGTCTCACTCCCGTGCCAGTGGCACGTAAAAAGCACCATTTGAGCGCGATCGTTTCCAGCTTCGCCTTACTGGCACTTGTGCCGGTGGCATGTGAACAAAACATTGGACTGACTCCTGTGCAGGTGGCACATAAGAAACACCTTTTTGAGCGTGGCCATTGCCAGTACCACTGAACCGGCCCTCATGCCGGTGGCACGTAAAAAGCACCCACTACACTCTCGCAGTGGTTGGCGTTAGGAAGGGCATCCAGCGGTAGAAACTCTGCCAGATCAGATTGGAGCCTGGTGTAGCCATCTGGTTCACCAGTCCTCAGTCAAATCGTCCAACCCATGATAGCATGGAAAGTGGACGTTAAACGATGATGATGATGATGATGATGATGAAATTGAATTTATTTTTGCTTCATCATGTATTTGTGGACAATAGAATCATTATAGATTTCTAAGATTTCTAAATGATTATAGATTCCTATGGGTTCAATCACTAGTTTAACTGTTTGAAATGAGAAAGCAGCTGACTGAAGTATAGAAGGAAAGAAGAAATGATGGAAGAAAAGAAAAAGAAGGAAAGAAAGGATGGAAAGAAGAGAAAAAGATTGAAGCAGCAGCAGCAGTGACGAATATACACAAGATAGAAAAAAGGGACAAAAGATGAAGAAAGAAAATAAAATGGAAGGAAGGAAGGAAGAAGGAAGGAAGAGAAAGAATACAGAAAGAGAAGGTGACAAAGAATGAAAAGAGAATGGAGGAAAGGAAAGAAGGAAGAAAAGAAAGAGGGAAGTAAGGAAAGAAGAAAGAGAAGTGACAAAGAATGCTGCAGAAGCAGTGGTAGCCGACAACCCCCACCTCATTCATCCCCCTCAACCCCTGCCTACCTTGAACTGTCAGGATGTGTGTATTGAACACTTGGCACCGACATGGAGACGTAATTTACTGTGAACGGCAACTCGACGTGGGTCCGTTTTTCATGCGGTTGGAATTTGGAATCCTGCGCGAAACAAAGAATGAAGATGTTAGGGAGACTAGGGAACCAACACGTAGATACTCAGAGTACTTACCGACCTTATTTGCTTGTGTGTAAGTCACATCCCTAACCCTAACCCTAACCCTAACCCTTTGGCATCCAAATTACTCTCTCAAATGTAATGCTTATTAATTCACATTGTTTTGGATTAACCATGGATTATCTTGAAGGTTCAAGATTCCAACAGTGTGATAGTTTATTATTAGAATGACATTTTAGAGTAGGTGTGAGAGGTCAGATCTGGCTGGTTTGAACATAAAACAAGTAGAATATTTGGGCTGGATATGGCCAGTTTAAATACTAAAGTGTTAAACAGTAGGATCTGATTTGAGGGAGATTTAGCTACCATTTCTAGCAGGCCACACGGTCATGTACAGACTTCCTTGTTTGGTTTATCAAACAGTAGGATTTGCTACTATTTCTAGCAAGCCATAGGGTCATGTACAGGTTTCCTTGTTTAGCATATGAAACGGTACGATTTGACTTGAAGGGGATTTAGCTACTGTTTCTAACAGACCTTAGGTTCATGTACAGGTTTCCTTAATGGAATGATGATGCATCTAAGTGTGATCCATTGCTGGGATTTAAGCAGAATATTCAGACTGTCCAACTCTGATTTAAAAAAAAAAATTTTAAAGTGGAACTTTTAGGATTTATGGGGTGAGGGAGAGGGCTTCTTGAAATTTTTAAAAAATGTTATTTTTTTGCATAATTATATAAATTCCTGAGTGTAGAACAAAAATTTACAAAAATTTTCTGAAAATCCCAAAAAGAGAAAAAAGTTTTGAAGGGTTAAAGCAGAACTCTGCCACTCGACCCCTGTTTTTGTTTTAAAGAAATACAGGAAGGAGAATGCAAATTATCTTAGACTTA
>NC_069007.1:7667429-7668258 GCF_001194135.2 Octopus bimaculoides
GGTGAGTGGGGGAGAGGAGGAGTGAGTGGGGAGAGGGGGAGAAAGAAAGAGAAGAAAGAGAGGGTAAAAAATAGAGGGGGAAGAGACCAATATACTTACATTGACAAGAACTCTTTCTGTAGAGAATTCCTGCGACAAAGGCTGCAAGAATGTGTCTAGTTTGTGAACGGTGGCTTCCATTGCTTCTTCGGTGGCATTCACAGAAACACTGGAGGTAAGAACAAGAAAATAACCCCAAAATTAAGGATATTAGATACTCAAACATCAAACTATGTAACACCATTTTTATTCTTATTTTTTGTTGTCTTTGGTCAGAAAGGGTCATTTCCTATTTGCTTCTATCTAGAAATCAAAGAAAATCACTATCATTTCCTTTCAAACCTTGCTTTTCTGACCTGGACATCAATATTTTGAAACTGACCTATTTTCCATTACATTTCACACAGATTCAGCGCTGACTTGCTGAAGCAGAAATATTGTTATTACACAGTGTAATCACCCACTAATAACTATATATATATATATATATATATATATATATATATAGACAGACAGACAGACAGATAGACAGATAGATAGATAGTTAGATAGATAGACAGATAGACAGACAGACAGATATGTAGATAGATAGATAGATAGATATAAGGATTAGATCGTTATTTAAAATACCGATCTTATCATGTAGCCAGCATGGGAATAAAAACCTCAAAGGTAATAATTATTATTAAAATTATAATTTAGGGTATCTAAGAGATACCACCATGCTGAAAATAGCAGTCAAACTTTGACTCTAAAATCACATACACATATATATATATATATGTATATA
>NC_069007.1:7668863-7674557 GCF_001194135.2 Octopus bimaculoides
CTCGGGAATACGGAAAGTCTTTGACGTTTCGAGCTACGCTCTTCAACAGAAAGAATACGGAGACAAGGAGAAAAACACGGAGAAAAAAAATTGAATAGTGTTCAGTCAACGGTCAATCATAATAATGGCCGATCATAACAATGGCTGACCGGAAGTTAGAAATTCTTATTTCAGGAGAGCTAAGAAAGGGGGAGATAACAAACGGTATATATATATAAGTTCAAAAAGACAACAAAGTGAGGACGTGATACGGATAGTGTTATTGGACGCTCCGGGAAAGGAAAGAGAGAGTATAAACCACCATAAAAATTACGATAAAGATACACACGACCAATGCAATGAATATATGAGAAATAGGTTTACCTTTGCTTTGAATACATCAGTAAGTAATGCATATTTCAATATCAATTGATTTCACACTTTGCATGACAAACATGCTTTGCAATCTTCAGATGAAAACCGCATTTAACATCTATTTCTAAAATATTTACTACGTTAGCTCGAGAAAGAGAGGGGGAGAGAATAAGAGAAGGAGAGAAGAGATAAAGAAAGGGAGCGCGAGAAACCTGTAATTAGCAGATGGATTCTAAAGACATGAAATGAAAAAGATGTCATTTCAATAGATTCAGATGAAAAAAAAAAAAATAATAATTACCGAACATTTTTGAAGTTTAAGACATGGCCAGCTATTTGCTCCAGCTTAGCCACAATTTCATCAACATTGTCAAGCTCAGCCAGCGTCTTCATCATGTTCACCTGTATTAAAGTACAGCAAAGGAGTACCATTAGTAGAAAAAGAAAAAAAAGAAAATGAGAAGCAAATGAGAGAAATTAAAGAAAGAAAAACCTAGAAAAAACATTACGCTAATAATGAACACACACACTGGTTCTATTTCACTTCCTTTATTATTAGTAATCAATTATTTAATCATTTAACCAATTAACAAATCACTTGTTTGATTAATTATTCAGTCAATCAATCAGCTAGATTAGTCCTTTCTTTGCCATTCATATTTAATCGCATTTGTGGTGGCATTATGGTGATGGTGAGAAAGGCTTCTGGCTACAGAATATCAGCCTCTACAAAATTCGTTCCCAACCCAAGGGGACATTAAAACAACAACGACAATGATGAGTCCAGGCACAGAACAAATACTATAAAGCAACCTACCTGCCGTCCTAAGAACTTGACCAGGGCTTGAGTGACATAACTAAAAATCAGGAATTTTTAGTCCTTAACCCTTTAGTATACAGACTACTCCATCGAATATAATTCTTATTTATTCCCATTGTTTTTAATTAATCATGTATTATCTTGTACCTTTGAGACTTCGATGAGGTGATTGTATACTTTTATAATGACAATGTAGGGTAGGTGTGAGAGGCTGGATCTGGTCAGTTGAACATAAAACTGGTAGAATATTTTGGCTGGATCTGGTTGGTGTAAATGCTAAAGAGATAAGTTCATTCAATGCTGTCTTCAGCTTTGTTTTGGTAACTAATGTGACGCCAACGGTACCAAACTGAAAGAAGCCTGTCGTATATATGAACGTATCTGTGCATCTGTGTTTGTCCCCCAACCAATGCGTGACAACTGGTGTTGGTGTGTTTATGTCCCCATAACCTAGTGGTTTGGCAAGACAGACTGACATAATAAGTACCAGGCTTAACTAAAAAAATAAGTACCAGCATCGATGAATTCAACTGAAAAATAAATTCCTGAAGGCGGTGCCCCAGCATGGCCACATTCTAATGATTGAAACAAGTTAAAGATAAAAGATAATCTGCCAGTTATGGTGACGAGGGTTCCAGCTGAATCAATCAGTGGAACAACCCGCTTGTGAAGTTAATGTGCAAGTGGCTGAGCCCTCCACAGATACCTGTACCCTTAACATGGTTCTCAGGGAGGTTTATTATGACACAGAGTGTGACAAGGCTGGCCCTTTGAATTACAGGTAGCACTCGTTTTTGCCAGGAGCAAACTTGAGGGCAGGAGCAAACTTGAGGGCAGGAGCAAACTTGAAATAAAAAAAATTTGACACTGTTGGTTACAACGAGGGTTCCAGTTGATCCGATCAACAGAACAGCCTGCTCATGAAATTAATGTGCAAGTGGTTGAGTACTCCACAGACATGTGTACCCTTAACGTGGTTCTCAAGGAGAATTATTATGACACAAAACGTCACAAGACTGGCCCTTTGAAATACAGGTACTGCTCACTCTTGCCAGCTAAGTGAACTGGAGCAATATGAAATAAAGTGTCTTGCTCAAGGACACAGTGCATGGCCGGGAATTGAACTCCTGGCATTATGATCATAAGCCAATTACCCTAACCACCGAGCTACATACCTTCACTAGTGACTATATAAGACAATTCTTGAACGACAGGCTCTGGCACACGTGGGGCAAATATTCTTCCTGCCTGTGCTGAGTAGTTTTAAAGTAAGGATCAGTCCATGCAGTTCAATCTTGCCCCTTAGATTTGGAGGTCAAACCATTGTGGGTCAACGGGCTAAGACAGCTGCATTGACCAACAAGCTGCAGGTTTTACATTGGAGTGACGACCTAGGTGAGTTGCTTAAAGAGGCTGCAGAGCTCCATCCACCCTGGTGTTGTTGGAAGGGCATCAAAAGGGGACGCCAGACATCATGAGGGGGCTCAACTCCCTGATTTACTATCAAGGGTGATTCTGCCAGCCTTTTCCCTTCCCAAGGCACTCACAAAGCATTGAGGATTTGTGCTCATTGTTTCTTCCATTATGTGCTAATTAACCTTTAGCTGGGACCTTAACAGGTGCTACTACACCTGGTCAGAATAGACTTAGGAGCTAATTAACCTTTAGCTAGGACCCTAACAAGTGCTACTACACCTGATCAGAGCAGACTTAGGAGCTAATTAACCTTTAGCTGGGACCCTAACAGGTGCTACTACACCTGGTCAGAGTAGACTTAGGAACAATAGTGGCTTAGGGGTGATTCCACACTCACTCTTCAAAACCAAGGCCCCACAAACAGATGCAGTCAAAAGTCACACACAGGACTAACAACTAACTTAGCTAAGCATGTAAAACAGATATGTGGACTGAGTGACTTACCTGAGTTACTCCTGAGAAAAGTTCCTTCCATTGGGCCGAAGGAGAAAGAGTTGAGGATGCCTGGCCCATGGCATACATGTGACCACTGTTAGGGAGACTGGAAGCCATGTCAGAGGCAATCATTCGAATCAGTGTCTTGAGTCGATCATTATCAGAGAAATTTGGTCTGGAGGAAGATAGAGAATGAGAAACTATTTGAGACTGTTCCTGGTTCTATGAAAGATATTTCCTGTTTTTAAAATCATCTAAATTTAAACCTTCCATTGAAATTTTATGTTAATTGATGTTCCAAACGTCATTTGAGGGGAGGGGACTCATCAATTACATCAACCCCAGTGTTTCACTGGTACTTAATTTATCGACCCTGAAAGGATGAAAGGCAGAGTCGACCTTGGCAGAATTTGAACTCAAAACGTAAAGACTGACAAACTGCCGGTAAGCATTTTGCTTGATGTGCTAATGATTCTGCCAGCTTGCTACCTCATAATAATAATAATAATGATAATAATAATAATCCTCTCTACTAAAGGCACAAGGCCGGAAATTTGAGGGGAGGGGACTCATCAATTACATCAACCCCAGTGTTTCACTGGTACTTAATTTATTGACCCTGAAAGGATGAAAGGCAGAGTCGACCTCAGCAGAATTTGAACTCAGAACACGAAGACTGACAAACTGCCGCTAAGCATTTTGTTCGGTGTGCTAATGATTCTGCCAGCTCACCATCTTAAGCACCAGATTAATAATGACAGATATTTTACTAAATTCTTCACTACTTTCAAAATTAATTGCCACAACGGCAGTGTATTTCAACAGAACCTGTTCATTTATTAACTTGCCCAAAACAACTTCCTGGTTCTGTGACAAAAACTTTCCATTTTGAAGTGATCCAGATTAAAACTTGCCATCAAAATTTCATGTTAATTTATGTTCCAAACACTAAACGAAAAGTAACAACAATATATTACTCAATTCTTCGTTATTTTTTAAAATTAATTGAAACAAAGGTATTGTATTTCTACAGAAATATGGTAACAAAAGGGTTAAACCTTTTGTTACCAAGTTGCCCAAGGAAACCTTCTGGTTTTATGACACAAAATTCTCTGTTTTAAAATTATCTAAATTAAAACCTTTGATCAAAATTTCATGTTAATTCATGTTCCAAACACTAAATGAATAGTGACACAGTTATTTTACAAAATTCTTCATTATTTTCAAACTTAAACAAAGGCAGTGTATTTCTACAGAAATATGGTAATAAAAAAAGCTAACCCTTTTGATACCAGCCCACCTGAGAGTGACCCTGGCTTTGTGATAAAAAAAAAAACTTCCCATTTCAAAGTGATCGAGATTAAAACCTATCAGTTTCATGTTAATAAATGTTCAAATTTATGTTCCAAACACCAGATTAATAATGACAAAGACAATTTACTAAATCCATCATTATTTTCAAAATTAATCAAAACAAATTCAGTGTATTTCTACAGAAATATGGTAACAAAAAGGCTTAATTCTTTTAATATCAGTCTGTCCAAGACAGCCTCTAGTCTTATGATGCCAATATGTTGTTCTAAGGGTTTCATACACTTACCTGGAAATAACATTCTGCCAGAGATCTAACATTTTGTCAAAATTTCTTTCAAGGCTGTGAGAACTCAATCTTATACACTAAAAGAAAAAGGGCAAAAAAGAGAAAAGGTTGAAGGATTATTTCTTTATATCAAGTATAGTTGTGTGTTTGCAAAGTCTGCTCCCTAAACATGTGGTTCCAAGTTCAGTCCCACTGCATGGCACCTTGGGGCAATTAGCTTCTAATATAGCTCAGGACAACCAAAGCTTCGTAAGTGGATTTGGTAGGCCCCAACTGAAAGAAGTTTGCCATATATATATAGATGCAGGAGTGGTTGTGTGGTAAGTAGCTTGCTTACCAACCACATGGTCTCGGGTTCACTCCCACTGCGTGGCACCTTGGGCAAGTGTCGATTTGGTAGACAGAAACTGGAAGAAGCCCATCGTATATGTGTATATATATATATGTGTGTGAGCGTATGTATATGTTTGTGTGTCTGCTTGACAACCGATGCTGGTGTGTTTGCGTCCCCATAACTTAGCGGTTTGGCTAAAGAGACCGACAGAATAAGTACTAGGCTTACAAAGAATAAGCTCTGGGGTTGATTTGCTCGACTAAAGGCAGTGCTCCAGCATGGCCATAGTCAAATGACAAAAACAAGTAAAAGAGTATATATATATAAATAAAGATATAGTTGAAATTTACAGAAAAACAAAAGATAAAGACAGGTGTATAAACAACAAACATGTGTATTAATTTAACGCTCAAGAAGGTGAGAAAGTCTTTTACATTTCGAGCCTACGCTCTTCAACAGAAAAGAACACAACAAAATAAACAAAGAGAGAATAAGAAGACTTTTGGAGCTAGCAGTCAATCATATATATATAGATGATGATGATGATGATCTTTTCTCCCGCCATGCCTCTGTCTACCCCTCCATCCTCTCTCTCTCTCTTTCGTAGTTTTTCCTTAAGGTCTTCAGGTTCTGGCTATATATAAATGAGAAACCCATTCTAAATTATCTCGCTGA
>NC_069007.1:7678824-7685135 GCF_001194135.2 Octopus bimaculoides
TCTATCGATCTCTTTTGCTGAACCGCTAAGTTACGGGGACATAAACACACCAGCATCGGTTGTCAAGCGATGTTGGGGGGACAAACACAGACATACAAACACATACACACATACATATATATATACATATATACGACAGGCTTCTTTCAGTTTCCGTCTACCAAATCCACTCACAAGGCTTTGGTCGGCCCGAGGCTATAGTAGAAGACACTTGCCCAAGATGCCACGCAGTGGGACTGAACCCGGGACCATGTGGTTGGTAAGCAAGCTACTTACCACACATTCATATATATATATGTATGTATGTATTTATGTATGCATGTGTGTGTGTGTGTGTGTGTGTGTGTCCCCACCACCATAGCTTGACAACCAGTGTTGGTTTGTTTACATCCCCATAACTTAGCAGTTCAGTAAAACGAGTGATAGAATAAGTCCCAGGTTTAATGTAAAAAAAAAACTACTGGGGTCAATTCATTTGACTAAAAATTCTTCAAGGTAAGTGCCCCAGCATGGTCGCAGTTTCATGACTGGAACAATTGAAAAGTAAACAAGATGATGGGCTTCTTACAGTTTTCACTTACCAAATCTTCTTGCAAGGCTTTGGTAGACCCTAAGCGCTATAGTAGAAAGCACTTGCCCAAGGTGTCACATTTTTACACCAAAGATGGGCCCAGCCTGAAATGCTGGATACGTCATTTGAGTTAGGGTCACAAGCCTAAGCAACACAATAAAAAATAGGGCAGAGGTGTAAGAGATGTGAAGGTAATATAAAGATTTGGGTTCACAAAGAAAGGGACTCACCTGTTCATAAGTATTTGATTCCGTATGATGGTTACTCATGAATATGGAACATCCAAGACCTCCAGTATAAAGATCAATCAATTGTGATAATTCCTTGTAATTCCAAATACCAGCACCCATTCTAAACAGAAGAGGTAGACCTTATGTTAAAAAGAAATACATCAGAATATAGGAGCAGGCATGACTGTGTGGTGAGAAGTTTGCTTCCCGACCGCATGGTTTTGGGTTCTGTCCCACTCTGTGGCACCTTGGGCAAGTGTCTTCTACTATTGTCTTGCACTGACCAAAGCCTTGTGAGCGAAGATGGTTAGCAGAAACTGAAAGAAGCCTGTCGAGTGTATATGTAAGTGTGTGTCTTTGTACTTGTGTTTGTCCATCTGCACCACCACCACCACCACCACCACTTGATAACCGGTGTTGGTGTTTTTACATCACAATAACTTAGTGGTTCAGCAAAAGAGACTGATAGAATAAGTACCAGGCCTTACAAAAAAAAAAAAACAAGTACTGGGGTTGATTCATTCAACTAAGATTCTTCAAGTCAGTGCCCCAGTATGGCCACAGTCTAATGATTGAAACAAGTGTGGCTGTGTGGCAAGAAACTCACTTCCCAATCACATGGTTCAGGGTTCAGTCTTACTGCATGGCACCATGGGCAAATGTCTTCTACTATAACTTCAGGCCAACCAAAGCCCTTCTGAGTGGATCTGGTAGCTGGAAACTAAAAGAAGCCCATCGTATACTCTATTTACTCTTTTACTTGTTTCAGTCATTTGACTGTGACCATGCTGGAGCACAATATAAATATATAAGTGTGTGCATGTATGTGTAACTGTGTATGTGTATGTAACTGTGTGTGTGTATGTAACTGTGTGTGTGTGTGACTGCATGTATGACTGCGTGTGTGTGCATGTATGACTGCGTGTATATGTGCATGTGTGTGTGACCATGTGCATGTGCTTGTGAGAGAGAGAGAGTGTGCGTCGCCATATTTTTGAAGTAACCCCTTTATGTCATGCTAACTTAACATTTTGACAAATAGGGAGTGATAAAATAAGTACAAGAGCATCCAGCCATAGAAACCATGCCAAAGCAGACACAGGAGAAGGACGTAGTCGTTGGGCCTCTTAGATCCTGTCAAACCGTCCAACCCATGCCAGCATGGAAGATGGATGTATGATAACAATGATGATGTTGAAAATAAACAGCATATTTGAAATGATTAATGGAGTTGTTATACAGTTGACTAACACACCCGAAGAAGGTGGTCTAGCATGGTCACCAGCATAAAAGGGAAACAGATAAAAAAACAAAAAAAAAACAAAAAGAAAACTCACTTTGTAAAGATATCGGTGAATAGAGGTAGATATGATTTGAGATCCTCGGGTAGATGTGAGGTATCGGCTAGGAGGTTCATGTAAGTGATCTCGTTAGTTGGTTGTGCACAGCAGTAAATAGGGACACCACTGGCTGTTTAAGGAAGAAATTAGCATTAAGTCAATTTAGGGACACAAATAAGAAACAATGAAACAAGATATGAGCGGGGGCTGAAAAATTCCTGGCTTTAAGGGTATCAAGAAAGGCCTGGTTGGAGGCCCAACTTTCTGAGTTCTTTTACAGGGGTTAGAAAAACTGATGGACCATTGCAATGAGTGAATGAATCTGAGAGGGGAATATGTTGAATAAAATCATAATTAACTGGTCCTCCTGTATTTTCTTTTACCCAAAGCCAGGAACTATTTAGCCCCCATTCATAAAATGAGAGACTTTGAAGGAGATTACAGTTCTGTACTTCTATGAAATTAATACATATCTCTTCTGAAAAAGTCTCAAACATTTTGGAATGCACCTTCCATATAAACCGAATCGAGAATATGGTTGTTGTTGGCACTCCGTCGCTTACGATGTCGAGGGTTCCAGTTGATCCAAACAATGGAACAGCCTGCTCGTGAAATTAACGTGCAAGTGGCTGAGCACTCCACAGACACGTGTACCCTTAACGTAGTTCTCGGGGATATTCAGCGTGACACAGTGTGACAAGGCTGACCCTTTGAATTACAGGCACAACAGAAACAGGAAGTAAGAGTGAGAGAAAGTTGTGGTGAAAGAGTACAGCAGGGTTCGCCACCATCCCCTGCCAGAGCCTCGTGGAGCTTTAGGTGTCTTTGCTCAATAAACACTCACAACGCCCGGTCTAGGAATCGAAATCACGATTCTATGACCGCAAGTCCGCTGCCCTAACCACTGGGCCATTGCGCCTCCCAAGAATATGGTACTGTGGTACTTACATGCATAGTGAATTGTTGTTGGTACCCTGACTATGTCACGCTCGATATCTGCAATGTGAATGGTTGGAAGACAAGAAAGGTCCTCTGTATGCATCTGTTTCTCCAGCAATTCTAAACCTAAGGAATTGGGACAAACAAAAAACAATAAAAAGCAAAAGTGATTTAATCCTTTAGTATTCAAACAGGTCAAATCTGGCTCAAATATTCTACCTGTTTTACATTAAAACTGGACTGAACTGGCCTCTCGTACCTACCCTACAATGTCATTCTACAAATAAGCAATCGAACCAATGAATCCTTGAAGCTCTGAGATAATCCAGGATTACTTGAAAACAATGAGAATAAATAAACAATAGATTTGACCAAATAATTTGAATGTTAAATGGTTAAAATGGCCATATCCGACCAAAATATTCTACAATTTTATGTTCAAAGTGGCAAGATTTGGCTTCTCACACCTAACCTACTATGTCATTCTAAAAATAAACAATCACATCATCAAAATCTCAAAGTTACAAGATAATTTCATGATTAATTCAAAACAATCACATTTGACAGACTAATCTGAGTGCTAAAGGGTTAAACTGGTCGTATCCAGCCCATATACTCTCCCTATTTTATGTTCAAACCAACTAGATCTGGCCTTTCACACCTACCTTACAATGTCATTCTAAAGATACACATTCACATCATTGTAATCTCAAAACAAGATAATTCAGGATTAACTCCGAGCAATGTGAATAAATAAGCAATATATTTGACAGAATAATATGAGTGCTAACGGGTTAAATGTTGGTTTCGAATCCTGGCACAAGGCCAGCCAGCAATTTCGGTGAAGGGGCTAAAGTTGACTACACCAACCCCAGTGCTCAGCTGGTATTCATTTTAGTGACCCTGAAAGGATGCAAGGCAAAGTTGACCTCGGTGGGATTTGAACTCAGAACGTAAAGACCGATGGAACTATACCAAGCATTTTACCTGGTGTGCTAATGATTCTCCTACCTGGCCTCCTCAAAAAGGTGATTTAAATATTCATGCATATTTATACATACATACAATTATATAAACACACATGTGTATATATATATATATATATATATATATTTATATATGTGAATAAAAATAAAAATTAAAAAATATAAAAAAGGATTTTGTATGATCGTGTATAGAGGAATATATTATTTAAAAGAGTTCCAACTCTGTTTTTTATGTTTTATTTATATTCTTCTAAAATTAATGTGGGATATAGAATATGGAATATATAATACAAAATAGTAAAATGAAATGAAGTATTGAATGTCTTATTGAATATATGAAATATTGAGTATTGAATATAGAGTATTAAATATATAAGGACTAGTATACTTTCCTGCCTTATGGCATTCATCAAGGTCTTGTCTGACATGTATATATATATATATATATATATATATATATACACACACAGAGATACACATTTAAATACAATCATACACATATTGCCACACCACTTTGTCGGTTATGATGAAAAGGGTTCCAGTTGATCCAATCAACGGAACAGCCAGCTCATGAAATTAACGTGCAAGTGGCTGAGCACTCCACAGACACATGTACCCTTAACATCCCACATGAAAGAGATAGAGAAGGATATAAACATAGAGTGGAGGTTGAGATGTATATGAGAGGGACAAGGCGTGAATGTAGGGAATGGTAAATGAAGAAACAGGGTGGGGAGGGGATCAATGGTAAATATGGGTGAGTGGTAGGGGTGAAGATAAGCGTGATAGAAGGATGTTGAATGGGAATGATTCAAAAGAGAAGACAACACATTGGGCGTTCAAACAAAAAAACAAACTGAAAGAACCCCTTATTTAAAGGATCCTGTATGACACCTACCCCTTTTATGTAGCTGCATCTTCTCTTCCTCACTCAATGTCGAGCTGATCTCAGAGAGACGTGTGTTCTCCTCTTCCTGAAGTTTCTTGTCGTAATCCTCATCGGGTCGCATCACCAAAGTAAGCTTGTGTGGATTGTCCTAACGGAACATGGATAGAAACGGTAAATCATCAGTATTATCAGCATTATCATTTAACATCTACCGTAAATCCTCGAGTATAATCCGCCCTTGAGTATAAAAAAAGGTCAGATGTTATTTTAGTGCCAATCCACTAAATTCCTCCTTCTCATACATTCTGCTGTTAGTTGTGCTTCCGCTACGGAGAGATGACTGGTGCTTATGAAATAAGCAAATTACAAAACTTGACACAAACACATATGACAGGCTTCTTTCAGTTTCCATCTACTAGATCTACTCACGAGGTTTTGGATGATCTGGGGGCTTTACTAAAAAAAACTTGCCCAAAGTTCCACACAGTGGGACTGAACTCAGAATCATGTGGTTGAGATGCAAACTTGTTAATTCTGCAACTATTCTTGTGCCAATGTTTTAAGCATATAGTTTGTAGCACGATATAACAGTGAAAAAAAAACATTACACAATGTAATCAAATTTTTGTTCTTATTTTTTGCCTTTGGTTAGTTCCGGGTTCAGTCCCACTGCGTGGCACCTTGGGCAAGTGTTATCTATAGCCTCGGGCTGACCAAAGCCTTGTGAGTGGATTTGGTAGACAGAAACTGAAAAGAAGTCCGTCGTATATATGTATATATACATGTGTGTGTATATGTTTGTGTGTCTGTGTTTGTCCCCCACAACATCGCTTGACAACCGATGGTAGTGTGTTTACGTCTCCGTAACATAGCGGTTCGGGAAAAGAAACTGATAGAATAAGTCCTGGGGTCGATTTGCTCGACTAAAGGTGGTGCTCCAGCATGGCCACAGTCAAATGACTGAAACAAGAGAAAGAGAAAGTGTTATTTCATATTTGTTTCTCTCTAGAAATCAAAGGAAACGACTACTATTCCCTTCAAACTTTGCTTTTCTCACCTGGACATCAATGTTTTAAAGCTGACCAATTTCCCATTACATTTCAGACAGATTCAGCGCTGAGTTGCTGAAGCAGAAATATCATTATAGCAAATATTCTGCTCAATACCTCAGATTAGCTTGTCAGTTGCTTGACTGTAATTATGTCCTTTAGTAGATGATAATGACACCCTAAGTTACCAAATCAGTAACACCCTAAGTTACCAAATCAGTAACACCCTAAGTTACCAAATCAGTAACACCCTAAGTTACCAAATCAGTAACACCCTAAGTTACCAAATCAGTAACACCCTAAGTTA
>NC_069007.1:7687495-7688046 GCF_001194135.2 Octopus bimaculoides
ACCTCTGTGTCATACTTAATGAATGAATGAATATGAATGTAAACAGATAGACATACAGACAGATAGGTACATAGGTAATATGAACAGATAAGCACACATACACACACAGACATACACAAATGAAGACTGTAACACATGACCATATACACACACACTTCCCTTCACACGAGGACACATATGGAGACACACGTCCATACATACAAACACAGTACATAGTCGCAAAAGACCCATACAAACACAGACACAGATGCACTCAGACATGCACACACAAAGAGACAGAGGTACACACACACACACACACACATAGCACACAAGCACATGAATATGCAGAACACATACATACAAACGTACACACATACATATATACATATGCACATACACACACACACATATACATACATGCATACACACACATACATGCATACATACATACATACATACATACAAACGTGTATGCACACACACACACACTGCCCCACACAAACAAAAAGAACGCAGATTGGATAACGGACAGAGTCAACGACTATTGAAAAGGTTGCAAGACACAATGA
>NC_069007.1:7688146-7688629 GCF_001194135.2 Octopus bimaculoides
ATAGATGTGTGGTAAGTAGCTTGCTAACAAACCACGTGGTTCGGGGTTCAATCCCACTGCGTGGCATCTTGAGCAAGTGTTTTCTACTATAGCCTCGGGCCGACCAAAGCCTTCGTCTTTCTGGAGTAGTTTTAATGCGACTGAAATTCTGTGAGAATGTTTGACTTCGTGGCCAAAGAAACGGAAATTAGGAGGACAAAACGCTTTACGTTCTGAGTTCAATTTACACGGGGTGGGGGAAGGATACGTAAACTGAATTAAATTAGTAGGAAAAATCTTACAAAACGCAATGATTAGGTATATTAGGAAACCAGTATGCTTTTCAATCTCTTTAACAACTCCCAACAATGACTTTTATTCCCACCTCAGTTTATCTAATTGCATATATCTATCGTTACTTTTCATAAAAAGACTTTACTTTGTTTTTCTTCTTATATTTCCACGTGTGTTTCTATTTTGTGCCATATTTCTATTATATTTCAC
>NC_069007.1:7690104-7693053 GCF_001194135.2 Octopus bimaculoides
TGTCTGTCTGTCTGTCTGTCTGTCTGTCTGTCTGTCTGTCTGTCTGTCTGTCTGTGTGTGCGTGTGCGTGTGCGTGTGCGTGTGCGTGTGCGTGTGCGGAAAGGTTTATGTTCTTTTTTTATTTGTTTTGGGCACGTAATTCATTGTTTTTGTTTTCTATATTAATTTTCTGCTTTTTCCTCTCTCTCCCTCTCCCCCTCTCTCCCTAGAAAAAGATCCCAACCAGACAGCCACCTGGACGCCTTTGAGAACGAACTATGGGATACTATTAAGAACCTAACATTTAAACGACACCCACTAAGGAACAATACTTCCAAAGAAGCTTAAAGGACCTACTACACAAACTGAAATCGCAAATGGGAATTATTGTACGCTCCAACAAAACCAGGAACTCTTAATTTGGATATTAATTTATACCATCGGTTGTTGCTTAAGGAAATAACGAAAAAAATACAAAATAGTACCTAATAACACCTGGATATTAAAGAGGAGGAAAAGAAATAAAGGAGGAGAGTGATGGATTTGTCATCCCCACAAGAAAGAAGAGAGAGAATACAAGGGAGAGTTCTGTAGAGACAAAGAAAGGTAAGGAAGGGTTTCTTGGTGGTGTATGGGAAGGGTGGAAGGTAGTGGTGAGAGTGAAGCTGTCAAGAGAAAGATCTGATATGGCTGATGGAGGTGTTTGGATACCTGAGGAAAAGATATGAGAGATTTATGGGTGCATTTTCTCTTGGACATGTGAAATTGTTAGATGTGTGCTGGTTGGATGAGGGTTCACCTCATGTAGTGGAATATGAGAGGTTGAAAGGAACAGAGATACCAAAGTACAAGAACTTTTAATTGGAGAAAAAAAAAGAAAGAAAAAGACTGTGGAAAATAATGTACATATATAGACGTTGTTAATGAAAAAGGAAAAGACTGTTAAAAATGTAACCACTCGACTATGGGGGTCGAGTGGGGCATTGTGCCTCATTTTCATTCTTTCATGTTATCATTCGTTTCTTTTATTTCTTCTTCTGTTTCTAATTTTTAGTTCCCCGAGTTTGTTTTGTCACGTTTTGTATTGTCTTTGTTTTGCATTTGTCGACGAGCATCTTCGTGTAGCCCTTTATGGGTAATAAAAAAATTAGCTCTGTGCGTTATAGTGTTTGTTTGGTGCTTTTTGCTTTCTTGGATTGTTTTGTGGGAGATGTTGTGTGCTGAGGGTTGTTTTGTGTTGCTTTGCAGCAGTTTTTTTTAGTATAACACCAAACATTATTTGGTGGGCGTTACTGACTAACGAAAAATGAAGAGCTATGCGGCAGCAACGGGGAGTCAGGTTCCTGTCATCCCGAGCATGCTGGAACAAAAGTAAATATGTTGCGATTCAAAAATCGCTTCAAAAATTTAAGAAATATAAAGATATGGTAAAGAGAGAGGGGTCAAACGTAAAGTTGGCCCCATCAGAGGAGGACAAGGTGAAGATTGAAAAAGTTTTGTACTCCATTAATTTGCTTTCTAAGAAAAATAAGAGATTTGAGAATGCAGCAAAGGAGGAGGTGGAAGAATGCCTAAAAGATTTAAAAGAAAATATAACGTTTTTTACAAGAGGAAAAGAATATGCTTCACATTTGTCTCAGAAGAGGTGGCAAAAAGATGCGCCACTAAGGTAATAAGGGGAGAAAAATGGATACTTCTTATTTCTTTATTTCCCACAAGGGGCTTTTTTTATAGTATGCAAAGTACCTGACATTACATATTAGTGTACAAGACCTTGCCTAATATAATTTAGCAATTATTATACACAGTCATTGAACTAATAAAGACTGCTCGAACATGAATTGCACATGGATATCATAATTACTGGATACTAGTTGGGCAGAAGTATCCATAAAAAATGGATACTTCTGTCCAACTACCAGGGGAAATGAGCGACTAGGATTAGGGTGGGCAGGATCCCACCGAGAATCGAACCAGAGTGGATATTAGCAATTTTCATCGCAAATGAGGAAGAAGATAACGAAGAGGTGAGAGTAATTATGATAAACCAGACCCAACAAGTGAATTGTTGGGGCATGGTTTAGAGATAATTTTTATGATGAGTCAGAAACAATACCAGAAACATTGGAGCTGCTAAATGAAGACAAACTGGATGTAATGTTAGAGGGGAGGCCTCCAAAGTGCTATGAGAGTGGTGAAAAGGGGCACATTAGAAGAAGGTGCCCCAGAATAGTTATGGAAATGCAGAGGTAGAAACACCGCCTCCATATGGGGAAAAATAATATACGTTGGACGAGGTCCAAGAAATGCAACAGTGAAGGCACAGTTTTAGAGGGCAGAGGTTGCCAGAGAGATTTCAACACAAACCCTCCAGACAGAATAAATAATGCTACTACCGGAGAACCGCGAAAATTGTAATGGAGGAGATTCCAGCCGGGTACGGCGTTATTTGGATGGCAGCAGCGGTAATTTATGATGAGGAGGAAGAGGTAAACATGCTAAGTATGAAAAAGAGAGAGGCCCTGAAGTGGAAGGGTCAAACGTTAGAATTATTGGTACAAGCTTCAAACGGAACGTTAGAAGCAGGGCCCGACCGAATATTCATAGAGGAAGGACTTAACGCAAGAGTGTCGGTAGAGGGACGTCGACCCAGGTGCTTCAACTGTGGAGAAAAGAGTCATGTCCACTCTGAGTGTGAAAAGGTAAAGAAACCGTCACAAAAAAGAACCGAAGTCCCTCCCCAACAAGAGAAAGACTAACAAGAGAAAAACAACAAAGGAAAAGTAGCAGAAAAAGTAGAGAAAACACAAGATAAAGAAAATATGGAAGGAGAAGATGACATGGAATTTAGCGTTGTATCACATAAAAGAAAAAAAAAACCCTCACCCCAGACACCCCTCTCCTGACAAGAAAAAGAGAAAAAACATTGCAGAACACACATAAAAAACAACCCCATTCACTTCCAAACCC
>NC_069007.1:7693436-7694614 GCF_001194135.2 Octopus bimaculoides
GTAAGTTGTTCAACTTTTACCATGGAGATTAAGTTAGGTTGTGTAAATGTACGTGGCCTGGGATTGAAATGGAAGCAAACAAGCCTCCTGGACGACCTCAGGTCACAAAAAATAGATATATGTGTCGTGACTGAGTCCAAGTTGAACAGGCCACAGGCGTTCTCGCCTCTTCTAAACGACTATGAGAAATTTATTTCTCCTAGTCGAGGAGGAAGCGGGGGCGTGGTGGTGCTGGTCAGAAAAAGCTTGAAAGTACAGGTAAGTACAGTCTTTCTGGACCCAGAAGGTAGGCTGGTCGTCCTAGATGTGATACATATGAGTAAGCAGTCCTTCAGGTTGGTAGCAGTCTACGCTCCGCAAGAGAGTAGACAAACGTTGTTTTTTCTTTTTTCCGAGACCTGGAGAGCTTCCTAGTAATGTCTAAAACTTTAGTTTTAACAGGACACTTCAACGCTATTTTCGACGCGTAAATGGATAGTGTAGGCTCGACCAATAGAAAGAGAAGTCCTAGCCTAAAAAGGCTACTAGCGAACTATAACCTAGTAGACAGGTACAGACTGGATGAACCGCTCGTTCCACAGTGGATGTGGTCTAATAACGACGGTTCACTCAGGCCTTACTTAGATAAGGTATTTACAAAAGACAGAGATAGAAACACAGTTAGTTGTCCACGCTTTTGTTGTACCTCTTACACAGATCACAAATTCGTGACATGCGAGGTACACCTAGCTAAGTGCCATAGACAGGGACCAGGGTACTGGAAGATGAACAAGTCTATTTTGACTAGTAAAGTCTTCCGTACTCGGGTTAAGGAGTTAGTTCAGAGGGCATTATGCAGAGCCATCGTAAATAATAGATAGTGGTGTGCCCTCAAGCGAGCCATTCATTCAGAGTCTCTTAGATTTAGTAAAGAGCTAAGTTTAGAGAAGACTAGAATAGAAGGGCAATTAATTAAGGAATTAGAGGAGGCCATGGCATCCGGCTCTGCATCCAGAGTATTGGTGGCGAGAACGGTGTTACACCGTCACCTCAAAGTCAAACATGAAGGGTGTAGAATCAGGGCTAAGTTATGTGTGTTAGGCAGAGAAGGTAGAGAGTCGGAGAGGCAGAGAAGCCTCTGTACAATTTTTAATTGATGAACAGGGGCGTATGATCAAAGGACAGGAGGAGATGCAGAA
>NC_069007.1:7694643-7700413 GCF_001194135.2 Octopus bimaculoides
TATTTGGGACGAGTGAGGAGTTGGACTGTGGGGAGCCCTTAAGGGATTTCCTGGCTGACAGGCCACCAGTCTCAGCGCGGGAGGTGAAATGTTGTGAAAGGCCGATTACAGCTGCGGAGGTCGAGGAGGTGCTGGCTGAATGCTCCCGGGACAAGACGCTGGGGCTGGATGGTCTGCCCTACGAGTTTTACAGTAGTATGCCGGACTTGTTCGGACACTTGCTATTGAAGTCCTGCAAGTTGAACCACAACCTATTGAAGTCCTGCAAGTTGAGCCACAAGTTCAACTACAATTTTTTGAACTCCCACCAGTTGAGTCACACTTCCTGCTGAACCATTTGATAGAGTAGATTTTGAACAATAAAGTTGTCGATTACAAGTTTCTAACATACCAATTACTGGTTCATTGCATTTTCTATGAGAGTGACAATGGAGTGTTTGTAACACATTGCTAAATAAATATCGTTAAACTACCATTAGCTTAGCTATATGCTTCTGGAATATCAACAGCTCAGTTACAAACCAAAGAAATATCAAGCACTGACCTTTTGTTTCTTCTCTATGGGTTAGTAAGGAGAGGGGTAGAGCCCATGTCCAAAAATACTGATCTCTGAGACTGGTGAGGTCAATATATTTGGTGTTAACGTTGACCGTCTGCAAGCTGATGTCTTCAAGAAATAACAAGGTATCTCTACATGTCAACAACAGACCTACCAATATTTGAGCCATCAACAGGTAAACTAGTTACAGTTGAGCCATCAACAGATCAACTAGTAACAACTGAGCCATGATCTACAGACAGTTGAACTATCAACAGGTGAAAATGCTGAAAACTAGTATAATGAAAGCTGAACTATGGGCCTCAATGTGGTCACATGATCTGATAAAATAGTAGCCAAATTCCTCTCTAGCTGTACCTTATTGTAAAAAGGTAAGACAAATAATGTAGTCCCAGATACATTGTGTAAAAATAAAATGTGATGATCCTGGCCAAAACACCAATCATAGGTCTGCTTGATCAAAGTTGATCTGGGGTTAAACAACAACAGGTGAGCCGCCTACACTTGTGTCATTAATAACTAGATCGCTACAACTGAGTCACTAACACTTGAACCACCAACAGCTGAACAACAAACAGATGAGCTGTCAACAGCTGAGTCTCTGGCAGCTAAGCCACAATCAACTGAGTCACCATTTGCTGAGCATTGTGCATTTTGATATTTGTCAGGAATTTTCTGTAATTTTGTGTCAATCTTAATTTATTCTACCAACGGTCATTAAATAAGACAATTCAATGATATGTCACCAAAAACTATGAATAAGTATGCGAAGAGTGAGTAAAAATACTGTAAAAGAACAAAAATGCCAGCACAAGGGCCAGTCCTTGTAGCAGTGTGGTAACTTATGTCCCTGAGACATATTAATGAAATGCAAGATCCTTGTAAGGCTTCCATGCTGGACAGGTCAAAAAATAGAGGCCAGACCAATATGGGCCACTTCATCCCAGTAGTAAAAATGGGTTTGCATAAAGCTGACAGCCCTACATAGAAAAAAACAAGGTACAGAAGCGTTGATGACAATTCAAAACCAAGAAGTGAGAGAGGAAGGCTTTTTTTCCCTCAGGGAAACTTATGATGCAGTTTAACAAAATCCAAAATGAATCTGCAAGGCTGACACCCCTTCTGAACATGAGAGAAATTCTTCAGATTAGATGGTTGGTTAAAATTAGAAATAAAGAGCTGTGGTAGAAGTGGTAGGTACCAGTGGAGGAACAGATCCTGAAGCACAATGTCGAATGATTTGGATTGGACTGGATTGCCCTTGCTCAGTCCACAACTGGATGAAAAACTCAGCTTTGTTCTCTCTGCCAGAGACTGAGTTGAGATCATACTGGTTTGATGAGCCCACTCTGCCGCACTGGTTTGAAGATCATACTGGTTTGATGAGCCTACTCTGCTGCACTAGTTTGACATGACTTGGCGGAGGGATGCAGATTTTATACCCAGGAATAGTTAAATTGTATACATGGACGCCAATACTCAACTGGTACTTATTTTATTGACCCTGAATGGATAGGGCACACATTAAGGAAACCAATATCCTGAATTACATGGCTGGTTTTCATTCGGAACCCACAAGGGAGTCAGAAGACAGGATACCCTAAAAACAGTCAGAGGTAGGATACTGGTGTATAGTGACACTGTACACCCCTCCTGGTAAAAAGTGGTAGTAGCCAGCCATTGTAAATAGACCAGTAACCAGTCGACAGGGGAAGGTCAAAAGGTCGAGAGTACGTGTAGACTGTTTTGACAGCTGTGTCTGTGCTGATATACTCTTTTACTCTTTTACTTGTTTCAGTCTTTTGACTGTGGCCATGCTGGAGCAACTGTGATAATGAGTGGATGTTGTAAAGATCCAACCTTTTGAGGATAATAACACTGTACAACTGGGGGTTGTGGAGTGTCAGATAGAAACGTCCTATCGATGACTTCAGAATGAAACAATATCTGTCAGAGCAAAAACCGATGTCAAAAGACAGATACAACAGTGGCCAAAGACTGCTTTATGACAGTGGCGATGACAGAAAACAAAAGTTAAAAAAAAAAAGGCATTCACACTGAGAGTTTAATCTAATTCATGTGGAAAATTAAATGCCTCGACAAAAAAAGAAACAAAAATCTCATTGTGTAAAGTTTAAAAAATCCTAAAATATGGAAGACTTGTTAGCTGGGATAGCTGAGTTGCAAAAATAGCAACAACAACAATTCAAAGAACAATGAGAACAACAACAGGGATTGCAGCAGCAAATGATACAACTAATGAAGTTGCTAACGAAATTGGAGAAGACATGACAAATGAATGTCTTTATGGAGACCTGCTGAAAGTTAGCAAGAAGATCAGGCAAAGATGGCTGCGACTATCTGGTCACTGCATGCACCACCCTGAACTGGAAGCATCCAAATTAGTCTTGTGGAACCCATTTCATGATGTAAGAAGAGGAAAATGTCGTCACATATTGACAACTTGATTGCAGACACTGGCCTGGAATGTATCTGACAGCTGTTTCGATTCAAAAGTCTATAGATAAATAATTTATAAAATTAAAATCGAGGCAGTATGGCGAGTGAACTTTGTTGCTGCGGCCCAGGTTAGAACTTGGCCATAAGGAATAAAGGATGAGTGGTTGACTCAGCATTGTTTTACTCGGTGCAAAGGCTCAAACTTATTGAACAGAGAGAGAGATCAAATCACAACCAAGCTTTTTGTGAAGGGTGTAACCACATAGGGACATATTAAGGTTAATGATTTGACTTTAATAAAGAAACCAAAAGGTGCTCATTAATTTAATTTTTCATTATAAATTATGAAAATTTAATCAAAACAATTTTGATTATTGGTTAGAGTTGATCCGTTAGAAATAACAACCACATCATCATCCGTTGTCTATGCTGGCATAAGTTGGACAGTTTGAAGTGAACTTGAAAGTGGGGAGCTGCACCAGGCTCCAGTCTGATTTGATATGGTTTCAAAAGCTGAATGCCCTTCCTAACGCCAACCACTTTACAGAGTGTGCTGGGTGCTTTTCCATGATGCCACATGGTTGCTTTTATATACTGTCTTAAATAAGAGACACATTGAGAAATTATACCCTAGAAATCGTTAAAAACGATGAGGTGGTCAAAATGGCGATCATGGCTGGAATATTCTTAATCATAGACCAGTTCAATAAAGGCTGACCCACTAGAAACAGCAGCCAAACCTTTCTAAAATTATACACTATGTCTTAAATGAAAGACACATTGAATAATGTAGATATCCCTAAAAAGGTGGAGTGGAATAATCATGATCATAGATAAGCTTGATCAAGGTTGATCTGCTAGAAGTAGCAGTTAAATCTCCCTGAAATCATATACTGTCACTGTCTTAAATGAAGGATACATAGGATAATATAGTCCGAGATATCCCAACAAAACAGAGTGGTGGTAGTCATAGTCGGAATAGGCCTTGGTCATTGGGTAATGAACGTTGATCTGCTAGAACTAGCAGCCAAATCTCCCTCAAAATCATACATTTTAATGTCTTTAAATTGCACTGTGTAATATAGTCCTAGATATCCTTAGAATGATGTAGTAGTGATGGTCATGTTTGAACAATAACCTTGACCAAGGTTGATTCCACAGAAGTTATCAGAAGGTCACAGCAGCTGCACCAGTCCATAATTCCTTCCTCGGAACCAACTACTCGACAGAGAGGGGCATCAAAACTATTCCTCGCCCTTCCTACAGTCCAGGCATTGCTCCCTGTGACAAGGTTCCCGGACACCTTCATTTCGAAGGACTTCCATGGAGCCTTCACAAAGTAGTCAGGGCACTACAAGTGCTTCAAAGTCAGAGGGTTCTGCTTTGAAGGAGATTAAAGGACTTAATTAAATATCCTGGTTAAGGTCACAGTACAGTCACACTGTAAAAAAACTGAACTACTATAGGCGTAGGAGTGGCTGTGTGGTAAGTAGCTTGCTTATGAACTACATGGTTCTGGGTTCAGTCCCACAGCATGGCACCTTGGGCAAGTGTCTTCTACTATAACCTCGGGCTGACCAAAGCCTTGTGAGTGGATTTGGTAGACGGAAACTGAAAGAAGCCCGTCATATATTTATATATTTATGTGTGTGTGTGCGTGTGCATCTGTGTTTGTCCCCCCAACATCGCTTGACAACCGATGCTGGTGTGTTTACGTCCCCGTAACTTAGCGGTTCAGCAAAAAAAACCGATAGAATAAGTACTAGGCTTACAAAGAATAAGTCCCGGGGTCGATTTGCTCGACTAAAGGTGGTGCTCCAGCATGGCCACAGTCAAATGACTGAAACAAGTAAAAGAGTACTAACCTCCTAGTTGTTTGTCTAGAAACCACTTCACTCAACCATCAGCACCATTGACCATTGTACAGTTTCACCTGTCTTAGTTCCTGGTTCAAACCTTGACATGGTTAGTTCCTTTTACCTTTTGTTCTCCAGGAGCTGGTAACAATAAGGTGATTAATTCAGTAGAATATCTTCCTAAGGCCCTACAAATGGCATTATGATTCTTCAAATTATTGAACTTTTTAATATTTGCCAAATATTTTCTGTAATTTTTTAAATTTATTAAATTAGGATCAAAAGATTTCCTTTCTTGGAACAGAAGGAAGGCAGTTTAACCCCAATTTTTTTTTATCATTTTGTCAAAAAAGGAACAGCAGTACCCGTGACCAGGTGTTGTGCTTCAGCAAATTTGGTGCTGAATCTGTGTTTAATGTAAAGGAAAATAGATCAGTTTGAAAATATTGATATCCAGGTCATAGAAGCAAAGTTTGAAGGGAATGGTAGTGATTTCCTTTGATTTCTGGATAGAAGCAAACACAACAACCAGAACTGTGGTATTGAGCAGAATATTTGCTATAACGATATTTCTGCTTCAGCAACTCAGTGCTGAATCTGTGTGAAATGTAATGGAAAATAGGTCAGTTTCAAAACATTGATGTCCAGGTCAGAAAAGCAAAGTTTGAAGGGAATAGTAGCCATTTCCTTAGATAGAGGCAAATGGGAAATAACACTGAACAAAGACCAAAACAAAAAAATGTTACACAATGTTATTCAACTTAACAGTTTGTACTGGGTATTTTTTACATGGCACCAGCACTAGTGAGGTTATCATGTGACCTTTAAGTGCCCTCAACTGAGGGGCAAGGAGTAGTATTGAAGGAGGTGGCTTTATGCCAAGTGATGAGAGGTT
>NC_069007.1:7700477-7703541 GCF_001194135.2 Octopus bimaculoides
AAGAGAGTCAGAGGACCCTCCAGTATTGTGTAAGAAACAAAATGAGAAGAAAAGGGGATGACTACTTTATATGTGGAAAGATGAACAGAATGAAAGGAGAGCAAATATTCTGCTCAATACCACAGATTTTCTTCTTGTCTTTGGTCAGTGAGTGTTACTTCCTATTTGCTTCTGTCTAGAAATCAAAGGAAATGACTACCATTCCCTTCAAACTTTGCTTTTCTGACCTGGACATCAATGTTTTAAAACTGACCTATACTCCATTACATTTCACACAGATTCAGCACTGAGTTGCTGAAGCAGAAATATCGTTATAGCAAATATTCTGTTCATTATCTCAGATTTATTTGTCAGTTGCTTGACCTTAACTACTTGAGTAGTTGGGGAGCATCATAGCCATGTGTTGAGAGGGTTAATTTAGGGTTTGAATAAATGTCAGAAAAGCATAGTTTGAAGGAAATATTAGCCATTTTTCATACTTTCTAGGAGTAAGCAAATAGGAAATAACAGTTGCTACCCAGAGAGGCAAAAACCATGTTACACAGTGTAATGAACGAGATGAGAAATAAGGAAAGCTTGTAACGATGTAGAAAGTTTAAAAACCCTTTATATTTTGGGAGTAAAGTCCTATATTCAACAGAATACAATCAAAGAAAGATGTATTTACATAGCTCCAGCCAATTTTGCTAAGTTCTGCATTTCTCTGACTGTATTCTTCGGAAGATGGGCATTTGTACCCAAAATGTTTTTTTTTTTAACTTTCTGTATTTTTAGAAGCTTTCTTTATTTCTCAGTTTATTCATGATTCTACCTCTGTACTACAATACTTCGAGCAAACTACAACACTCTTCTGTGAAGCTGTAGGCATTAGAAAGGGCATCCAGTTGGAAGGGAAACCAGTTAGGAAGGGAAACCACGCCAAAGCAGATATCAGTGCCAGATGCTGTCTTCTGGTTTGCCAGCTCCTGTTGAACCATCTAACTCATGCCAGCATGGGAAACAGACATTAAATGATGATGATGATGATGATTATAACAATAACTGCAATGTCATCAATAATAATAATAATAATAATGGTCAACATGGCACAAACTCAAGGTCTTGTTGCCATAGCATTCAGAATGTAACAGACAGTAACATAAGCATGAACATGCTTTGTTTTCTTGCTACCTTCTGAAAGGAAAAAAAAAAAAAAACTACAATGACAGACAGCTACCAGTAGCAGAATGTACACCAAAACAGCAGCACCAGCAACAACATCCTTGTGGTGTGACATGTGCAAAAGATCAAGTTACCAACTGGCAATGTTTGAAGCAACAAACCAACAGGTATGTAGTCATGAAATAATGGTACAATGGTACTAATTTAACCTTGAATATTTCAACAGCAGCAAGTATCAAGCAAGATCTGTTCAGTACGTGGCTGTCTTAAGAATAGCAGATAATGCTAGAATGTGGCTTTTTATGATTCATCAACTACATATCTCTCAAGGATGTTCAAGTCTTGTGGAAAATGCCTATTACTGCCAATTTCAATTCAGTGAAAAATGAGATGTAGGTGTGTGTGTGTGTATTATTGTCATCATTTTAACGTCTTTTCTTCCCATGCTTGCATGGGTCAGACTAGTTTAGTTGAGGCAGATTTTCTACAGCTGGATGTTCTTCCTGTCACCAACCTTCACCAGTTTCCGAGCAAGGTAATACTTTTCCATGGTCAGACATGCTTTTCACCAAAGATGGAAACAAACGACACCGCTTGTACGACAGGGATGCTCGTTTACAACCATCACATAATACAAGGCAAGGGTCCACACATATTTTTCTATGTCTCCCTTTTTTTCAGGCACAGCTTGATGCATTGGTGAACAGTGAAAGGTGTTGGGAAAAAAATAGACAGAAGCTATGGTTGTGAAAAAGTTAGCTGACATGGAGGACTGGAAGCTATCTGAGCATTTGTTTCACATTTTGGTACAAGGCCAGCAATTTCAGGGGAGAGGTTAAACCGATTAAATCAACCCCAGTGCTCAAATGTTACTTATTTTATTGACCCCCAAAGGGATGAAAGGCAAAGTCAAGCCATATTGGTGCACCACCTTGAAGGGTTTCAGTTGAACAAATTGACCCCAGGACTTATTCTTAAACCTACTACTTGTTCTATTGGTCTCTTTTGCCAAACTGCTACGTCATGGGAATGTAAGCACACCAATACCAGTTGTCAAGTAACGATGGGGGCGGACACAGACATACATATATATTTATGATGGGCTTCTTTCAGTTTCCGTCTACCAAATCAACTCACAAGGCTGGCTTTGGTTGGCCTAAGTAACCTTGGGCCAACCAAAGCCAGCCTTGTAGTAGAAGACACTTGCCAAGGTGTCACACAGTGAGACTGAATCTGGAACCATGTGATTGGAAAGCAAGCATCTTACCACACAGCCACACACACAATAGGTTCCTTCCAGTTCCTATCTGCCAAATTCCCTGACTTTGATTGATTTAGGGGTACAGGAGAAGGCACCTGCACAGGGTGCCACACAGTGGGACTGAACCAGAGACTACATAGTCAAGAAGTTTTTTAACCACACAGCCATGTCTGTTTTTATATACATATAAGTGATTCATTACAGAATCACTTCAGTTCATTCTGACCAATAATTACTTCCTGTTTGCAAACACATACTTTCACCAAAAATGTGGTATTGCGATGGGTACCAAAGCTGCACCAGTCCTTGCAAACCTCATAATGTGTTTTTTTGAATTATCACTATATGAAATCTCATGCCAGAAATTTGGACACCTTTTCCACATCTACTTAAATGGATAACTGGAAAAGATACATGGATGATTGTTTCATCATATGGAAGGAATCCTATGAAAAACTTCTAGAATTCTAAACCATACTTAACAACATACATCCCAGCATTCAATTCACTATGGAATTCAGCAAACATCATCTCCCTTTTCTTGATCTCTTAATTATAAAAACACCTAATAACCAAATCACAACCGACATCTACCACAAACCTACAGATTCACAACAATACCTCCTTTTCAGCTCATGCCAC
>NC_069007.1:7709594-7710970 GCF_001194135.2 Octopus bimaculoides
GTTAACAACCCCACCATTTACTGACTTTATATATATATATATTACTCTTTTTATATATATATATATATATATATATATATATATATATACACATACATACATACATGTATATATATGGTGAGGTAATAGTTATCCCTGCTTAACTGTGGATGTTCTGTTAGAACAAACTATACTGCGGTAGATACCACGAGAGAAACCCTCATATTGGTTTTTGGTGCAATTGCATTCTTATTTATATTGCTAGTGGGGAGATAAATCCCCACTGCCTCTTACACCAAGACCACCAGATCATGTGATCTTGATCTTCCTTGGTCTCGTCAATGATGGATGCTCAACTGCTAGAGATAGCAGCAATATGTAGTACACCAGTGCCAGAACAGGCGCTGGCGTTGTGATTAGCCTGTTAGCTTGTTAAAAAATATATTAGCAACAGAGGCAGTATTAATACCGAGAGGAAATATTTATTCCCACTTAAACATGGATGGTCTGTTAGAACAAACCATTCTGCAGCAGATACCATGAGAGGACTCTCATTATTGGCTTTTGGTGCAAAATGCAGGATTGTTTCTATCACCAGTGGTGGGAATAATTCCCTGCTAATTTCAACACCAAGACCACCAGGTCACATGGTTTCAACTTTGTTTGGTCTTGTTAATGATGGACACTTGAGTCCTAGAGACAGCAGCAATTCATCTCCTCACCAGTGATATATAGATTGACAGTGTCAGAATAAGTGCTGGTGTCATGATTAGCCAATTGGCTTGTTAAAGAATATATATTACTAGCAGAGAACGGAAGAAACAAGTTTAGTGCCCAAAAAAGATGACTACACTGCTCTGCTTCAACTCATTTAAAAAATAATGAAGAATTTGGTAAAAAAAAACTTTGCTATCATTAAGCTGATTTTTGGAATATATATTAGCATAGAATTTTGATGGAGAGATGTAGCATGGAATTTTGTCAGTGAACAGGTCGCGGTCTCAAAACGACGAAAATATTTTGGCAAATTAAATTTAAATGTTGAAGTGAATCTAACGGTTTTTGTGTGTTTTTAAATGGCTTATAAACACCTTCCATGCTGCAGTTGTTTTACTTTAGATTGTGATAAAACAAGAAGTTTCTATCATAGAACCAGAGATGGTTTTAGGCAGATTGGAACCAAAATGATTTACTCCTGTTACCATATTTCCGTTGAAATCCACTGCTTTTGTTTCAGTTCATTATGAAACTAAAAAAATTTGGTAAAATAACTGTCATTATTAAATCATTGTTAAGAATATATATTAGCATGGAATTTTGATGGAAGATTTTTAGATCATTTTAAAGTGGGAAGTTTCTATCAAAGAACCAAAGATGGTTTTAGAGAGATTGGCATC
>NC_069007.1:7711458-7718273 GCF_001194135.2 Octopus bimaculoides
AGAAGACCAGCAATTTTAGGAGTGGGGTAAGTCGATTACATCAACCCCAGTACTTAACTGGTACTTTTTTTATCAACCCTGAAAGAATGGAAGGTGAAGTCGACCTTGGTGGATATTGAACCCAGGACATAAAGATGGATGAAATGCCATTAAGCATTTATCCCTGCACACTAACAGCTCTGACAGCTTGCCATCATACTGTTGTGTTCGGCGTTAATAATACAAAAAAAAAAGAAAAAAAAAAAAGAGACATCCTGTAATGTAGTCCGAGATAGACTGTGATTGAAAATAAAACAATTTGATCACAGCTTGAACCTGTTTCTGAGCAGAATAACAAGAACAACAGGAGCAAAGGATAGCAAAGTAAAAGATGAATAAAATACCAACAAAGACGGCTGCTCTACATGGCCATTTGATCTGCTAGAAAGAGCAGTTAAATATCCCTCAAATCACACCCCTTTCATCATCTTTAAAAAGAAATCGGATATTGCAGTCTTAGATACATTGGATCACAAAATAAGTCACGATGGTCATGTTGTAATGTTACAAAACTAAATGTACTTCGAAGTAGTTGTATGCTGTCAACTTAATGTGACAGTTCCCTGAAGGGAATAATACTACTGTTGGTTAGACCTAGGAAGCTGCACCGCTTCCTGTCGGCCTTGACACATTTCCTGGGTCTTTATGTTTACAAGGGGGAGACAAGCACCTCCACTTAGCTAAGCCTGCATCCAAAGACATGTTTCTGAGTCTTTGCTCGTCATCAGCCTTGTAAACATAAGGACACAGGAAATGTGTCAAGGCCGACAGGAAGTGGTACAACTTCCTAAGGCTAACCAACAGTAGTATTATTCCCTTCAGGGGACTGTCACATTAAGTTAACAGCATACAACTACTTCATAAATCTCAGAGATTTAGAAATGTATTATTTCTAAATGTACTTTGTTTCGCATTGTTAAATATGCTGTTGCGGATAAAAGGCGGCCAGCTCGGTGGCTGGGGGTAACGACATATGAACAGATAACCAACCACTCTGCCTGCATGGTACAATATGGCGACAGCAGTAAAACAAGATAAATATACTGAATCGAAAATAATTGGATTAGCAGCACATTATTATCATTAGACATTGCTCAATGCTATCAATGTCCCATTATCATCACTGGATGCGACATGACACAAAAGAACAAGAAGAACATGGATACACGGTGACAAACTGCAGGAATACACATGTTTAGCTGGAGGTATGGCTACAAATTTATATACAAAACTCTTGTTATCTTATCGGTTACAATGTGCATGTTGTGCCACAGAAAATAACCGAATCACTAGGTGTTGTATTGCACAAGAAAAACAACAATATGGTGACATCTCGCATTCCTGAAATGCAGTGACACACAGACAACGCAGCTGAAGCTCTGCAAATATTCAAACGAAACAGCATGTATTATTGTGAAGATAAGGAAGTTACAGAACCAAGGAAAAGAACATTAAAAATATTGAGAGGCATTGGAAAAAGTAAAGGAATCTGGATTGGTATTCAACTCAGACAAATACCACATTTGTCAACCCGAAATCTGTTTGGAAATATTTATTCCAAAGATGGCATCAGGCCAGACTCAGCAAAAGTTCGTAACATTCGAAATACGCCTGTTCCAGAAAACAAAGAAGAGCTATAAAAATGTATGGGAATGATGAATTACCTTGCAACATTGATTCCAAACTTCAGTATGGAAGCATGACCATTAAGGGACCTCCTCAAGAAAAATATACCATTTGAGATGTCTGAAGACCACATACACTGTTTTGGAAAACTCAAATCGACCATTTCAGAGAAATCAAACCTCAGGTTCTTTGACCCAAAGAAATCAACAAGACTCGAGGCAGCTCGTTGAAAGGACTCGGAGCATCTATCATACAAGATGGCAAACCTGTGGCATTTGTATCGAAAGCTCTTGATAGAACTCAGTCAAACTACCCAAACATCTATTATGAAATGCTGGCTGTGGTATTCGGAATCACCTATTTCCACACATACCTTTACAGACATCCATTTGAAGTCATTACAGACCACAAACCCCTGGAGGTGATCACAGAAAAACACCAAGTACCACCCCGACTACAAAGGATGCTCCAGAAAATTCAGGGTTACAATTTCAAAATCAAATACCACCCTGTGCATGTCATGACATTAGACGATGCCCTCTCTCGCCTCCCAAGCCGTGAAGACAATGACCTTGACTTGAGAGTGGATGGGATCAAATTGACTGCAGGAGAAATTCATCAATCTGAATTTGACAGTGTCAATTTTTCCAACAATAAACGTTACCAACTGTCTGAGTTCATCAGCAGAGATTCTACTTTGGCTACATTGATGGAAGCAATCACCTATGGGTGGCCAGACAGCATCAAACAAGCCCCAGATGATATAAGGTCATACTGGTCTTTTCGAGATGAATTGGCTGTAGAAGATGGACTCCTCTTCAAAGGGACACAAGTGTTGATACTTCCTCCTCTGCAACATGACGTTCTAGTACAGCTCCATGCCTCTCATCAAGGAATAGAAAAGACCAAACTTCATAATCGTCAAGGCGTCTATTTGACAAACATCAACAAAGATATTGAAGAAATGGACAGATCCTGTCAAATATGCCAAGAATTCATAACTGCTAACAACAACAAACCATTGATACCTCATGACATTCCCAGTGCACCATGGGAAAAACTAGGAACAGATCGATTTGAAATCAATGGCAAAACTTATCTGCTCGTTTGTGACTACTTCTGTGATTTGCTTAAAGAAAAGGGGGGGATGTTGTAATGATACGAAACTAAATGTACTTTGTTTCACATTGTTAAATATGTTGTCGTGGATAAAAGGCGGCTAGCTCAGTGGCTGGGGTCATGTCTCGAACATCTTTGATCATAACGCCTCTGAATCAGAACAAATACAAAAAAAAAATAATTCAATTTACGAGAAATAGGAGTTAAATCTCCATCAAATCTTCAAATTTCCGATTGTGACTCACCTCAGCCAAACCACAAGCAAAGCAGTCACAGAGGAATTCAGAAAGACCGTCTCTCTCTCTCTTCGGCAGACCTGATGAAATTTTCAGCAACAGTGGTCCTCAATATACCGGAAAACCATTTCAACAATTCATACAGAAATAGGGAATTCAACACACTACATGATCACCAAGGTATCCCCAATCAAACGGATTCATAGGGAGATAAGTACAGACAGTCAAAAAGACATTCCAAAAATGTGAACAAAGCAAAGAAGACATAAACAATGCATTGTTGAATCTAAGAGCCACACCATTAAACTCAAAGATGCTGTCACCCTCTGAGATCCAATTGGGCAGACCGATCACAACACTTGTGCCATCCATACTGGAGTTACTCTCATGAAATCCAAAGACAGAGAAAGCTTCTTGAAGAAAAGAAAATACAAATGAAAACTGCATATGACCAAAACGCAAAGAGGGAATTACCTCCATTGCACAAAGGATAAGCTATACGAGTTCTTGACAAAAACAACAAATGTTGGATACCTGGAGAAATAGCAAGACAATGGTAAAGAACAGAGTTCTTACATTGTGGAAACAATACATGGAGACTTGCGGAGAAACAGAGATACTGGCATAGGCAGACCACTCAGACAGAAACGCCTGCCAGGTCACCCAACAACATAGAGACAGACAACCGTCAAACAGACCTTACAAACTCCAGGAAATGAGTTCCAGACCCTACAAACCCCATGGAACATGCTACTCAACTTGACTCAAGGAAAGAAATCACCAATGCTCCTCCTGATATCAATGCAGAAACACAAAATATTGGCCAGACACATGAGAAGTGCTCAACGCTAACCCCCAAAAGAATCACAAGATCAGGCAGAACAGTAAAAATACCAACGCACTTAAAAAAACTTTGTACCATAAAACTATTCTTGTTATTCGAAGTGCATGTTGCATATTGCTCTTGAAAACAAAATGTTTTTTTTTCCTTCTTTGGGAGAGAATAAATCCTATTTTCATTTGTTGGTTTTAGTCTGAATTGCTTAAAGAAAAGGAGGATGTTGTAATGATACGAAACTAAATGTACTTTGTTTCACATTGTTAAATATGTTGTCATGGATAAACGGTGGTCAGCTCGGTGGCTGGGGTCATATCTCGAACATCTTTGATCATAATGCCTCTGAATCAGAACAAATACAAAAAAAAAAAATAATTCAATTTACTAGAAATAGCAGTTAAATCTCCCTCAAACCACCCAAACACATTGCCTAATGTAGTCCTAGACAACTGTTTCTTAAACGAAGACAGAATGGTCATGTCTGGAATATCTATGATCATTGTTTCTTAAACGAAGACAGAATGGTCATGTCTGGAATATCTATGATCATAAGTATGCTGGATTAGGGCAACAACCATGCCCCTACATGGTCACCACTCACTCACCACCATTGTAGCAGATTGAGATTTTGTAGGGCCCTTGGTTAAATTTAATAAGGAAAAAAAAAAGAGTTTCACTTAATCTTTGGGGGGTTCTGTGTTGCAGCCCCTAAAACCCGTCTTAATCTGGCCCTGACAACTATATACTTTAAATGAAGCACCAGAGAAGCCTCACATGTTATTGAAAAGTTTAGGTGCAGCAGAAATATTCTATACTTCACTCTGTTCAATAATGCTGAAAAAGTGAGTTGACTATATTTCATTGCGTAATAGAGCCTTTCAGCTTACTGAAACACATGCTTTATATAAAGCATAAAATACCAGTAATGTTTTCTGTGTTCCTTTTTCTATATAAATTTATATAATAGAGGTTAGAAGACAATGAATTCATTTAGCACATTTTGATTATTAGTTACAATAATTAGGATATCGTAAATTCATTCTTTGTTGTAGAATGTTACTTTTTGTAAGATTCACAAATACACTGATTTTATCAGTGGTGTACCAGGAGTGGAAATACACTAATTTTGTACCCTACCAGGACCATAATATATAAACAAACTTTAGGTCAGTTCATATATATTTGTGATATACTTTGACTGCAGTTTACTGGTGAGAAAAATTTTCATTTATGGTAAAAAAAAAGTCTAAAAACATCTGCTCATTGTTAATCTGTAGTGGACTCCTAGATGTATTTCTAGCTTCCTAACCTTCATCAGTAGGAGATACCGAAGGGAGATAACTGTGAATAGATTATAAAGCCATGCTCACAGACTGTCTGGTTAGAACAAATACAGTAGTAGTCCTATTAAGAAGAGCTGTGGCTTTATGATCTGCCCAGGGTTGTGTCTCTTTGGTATCTCCTACTGAGGAAGGATAAAGAACTAGAAATGCATCTCGGAGTCTGCTAGAAGGAAACACTGACCAGATAAGATGTTTTTACACTTTATACCATAAGCAATAAATTTTCTCCATGATAAACTAGAGAGAAAATGCCATTAGAAGTTAAAATATATCTGAAACATATTTGAACTAACCTGAAGTTTGTTATTTCTCATCACTGCTACTACTGTGTGTGTAGAATAAATAAACTGTTAAGACATTTAATAAAACAAGGGTAGAGATATGGTAAATTGGCTGAAACTTAATTGCTGTTCAGGTGGGAGACTTGAAATTTTAAATAAGCATGGAGTAGTATCTAGTCTTCAACTTATCAAATATTTGGAATGTTTATGATTGAAGTTATTAGCTTACTTCGTCACCAATATTGTCTGAGACAATTGAGGAAGTGGAAATTACTTACTACGTCATCTATAATTAATCTTTTAAGTTCTGGAAGTGATTTGAAAAAAAAAAAAAAACCAATTGTTAAAACTTTGTGCAGATTTATTATCTTTTAAACAGTTCTAATTTAGCTTTAATCATAGCAAAGTATTATAAAAATAGTTAATTACAAGTATACTTTTATCAGTTCCTATTTATTAATTTATTGTTCTCATTAGTTACTGGTAAATTTACATTATAGTTTGTAAGAGTAATATATATTAAGAGTATGTAGTGTTTTCATTATTAACTTTTTAATTATGAAATAATGTATTTCACTCATCATTATTATATTATTCATTAAATTTAATTGTGTTTTTGTTTTGGAGAGAAATGAAATAAAGCTTTCACTTTCTGTTATAGTAGAAACTATGGAAGACTGGTAGGATTATTATTTGTATGGACTTAAAGATTGGTCACTATTTAGTATATAATTTAGTTATTGTAGGTTTACTATTAATACCGATACAGATGTACATAGATTTATGTATTTCCTTGTAGTTGAATTTTAAAGTTAGTGTTTAATCCTGCCTATATTTAGATTGAATATTGTTGTACATAGGGTAAATGTGTTTGAAAGTTGTGTTTTGTCTTTTGGTGTGTTTGTTCCCAAACAGTACTTCTTTTACTGCATTCAACACCACCATATTGAATGGTACTGCCCAGGTGTCGAAACCATAATGATATCCAATGTGGCAGCTGAAGATGGAGGTATGTTGGATTGCTGGTATGGCTGTTTTTATATATGGGGATTAGTGTTATAACATGTCCTTTTGATATATATCACACACACGTGTGCGTATACATATATCTCACACACGTATGTGTATATATATACATACATATATTCATTTTTTCTTTTGTTTGTCATTTGATTGCGGCCATGCTGGAACACTGCCTTTATTCGAGCAAATCGACCCCAGGACGTAAACATACCAGCATCGGTTGTTAAGCAATGTTGGTGGGGACAAACATACACATTATATATATATATATATATATATATATACATACATATATATATATATATATATA
>NC_069007.1:7721198-7729440 GCF_001194135.2 Octopus bimaculoides
TAACAATTCTACCAGCTTGCCAACTTAATAATAATAAGCCTCTCTACTAAATGGGCAAGGCCTGAAATTGATGGGGGGAGGATAGTTAATTACTTCGACCCCAGTACTCAACTGGTACTTGTTTTATCGATCCCAAAAAGATGAAAGGCTAAGTCAACCTCGGCAGCATTAGAACTCATAATAATCTTTTCTACTGGAAGCACAAGGCCTTGAATTTGGGGGAAAAGATTAAGTCGATTACATCAACCCCAGTGTGTAACTGGTACTTATTTAATCGACCCTATAAGGATGAAAGGTAAAGTCAACCTCAGCAGAATTTGAACTCGGAATGTAAAGACAGATGAAATGCCGCTAAGCATTTCGCCCAGTGTGCTAACGATTCTGCCAGCTCAGCACCTTAATAATAATAATAATAATAATCATTCTTTCTACTATAAGCACAAGGCCTGAAATTTTGGGAGAGGGGCCTAGTCAATTACATTGACCCCCGTCTTGACTGATATTTATCTTATTGATCCTAAAGGGATGAAGGGCAAAGTTGATCTTGGTGCCATTTGAACTCAGAATGCTAAGTCAAAATAAAAGCTGCAAAGCAATTTGTCCAACGTGGTAACACTGATGCCAACTGGTTTCAGCCGGTTAGATTGGGGCAAGATAGTGAGAGGAAAACCTGTGCAGAGCAGAATGAGACTAATAGAGTTAGCTAACCAAACTGGGGGCATGTTGGCAAGAGGTGGTTTAGGGGGCAAAGCACAATGAGCCTAGTAAATTCAGCTAGTTAGGGGGCAGCGAGCTGGATGAATCGTAAGCATGCCGGGTGAAATGTTTAGGGTATTTCGTCTGCCATTACGTTCTGAGTTCAAATTCCGCCGAGGTCGACTTTGCCTTTCATCCTTTCAGGGTCGATAAATTAAGTACCAGTTGTGTACTGGGGTCGATCTAATCGATTGCCCCCTCCCACCACCACCACTCGCCCAAAATTTCAGGACTTGTGCCGAGAGTAGAACAAAAAAAAAAAATTAGTAAATGGAAAACCTAGGTGGCGCTCAACAGAACTGACTGATCATACTGGGGCATGTCGGTTGAGCAAGCAATGACTCCAGGGTATCCTGTTTTATCGGGGTAGGCAGGTAATGAACTGTGATAGCAAACAATCCTACCACAGTCAGCTGCTATCAATGTCTTGACTTTGGCTGGAAATATTCATAGCTTTATTGCATAAATATAAGATCCTAGGGATTAAAGATGAATCTGAAACTTGCGGCATTCATACCGTTCCCAGAAAAAAACTTCTTGTACTGTACAGCTGTCTGAAGCTGTTCCAAGCACGTTATGACCATTCACTTGTCCTTGGTGTTCAGGGAGGTCTTGGAAGGTAGGGCTCCTTGATTACCCCTAGAGGATCACCTGTATCAGAAGGACTACACCCCTATCGTCCACCCCACTTGTTTTTGGTTAGCATTTGTAGACTAGGTACATTTCCATTCCTTTTTATTGTATATCGTCTACACTTTTTTTTATTATACTCTCTTACTCTTTTACTTGTTTCAGTCATTTGACTGCGGCCATGCTGGAGCACCGCCTTTAGTCGAGCAAATCGACCCCAGGACTTATTCTTTGTAAGCCTAGTACTTATTCTATCGGTCTCTTTTGCCAAACCGCTAAGTTACAGGGGACATAAACAACAGCATCGGTTGTCAAGCGATGTTGGGGGTACAAACACAGACACACAAACACACACACATATATATATATATATATATATATATATACGACGGGCTTCTTTCAGTTTCCGTCTACCAAATCCACTCACAAGGCTTTGGTCGGCCCGAGGCTATAGTAGAAGACACTTGCCCAAGATGCCACGCAGTGGGACTGAACCCGGAACCCTGTGGTTGGTAAGCAAGCTACTTACCACACAGCCACTCCTGCACCTATTATATTCATTTATTTTATCATTTCATTATCTATAAACCTCCACACTTTGTTATGTATTGTCCCCCTCATTCTTCGCCCTGGTGGCAAATAAGTGAAATTATTATTATTATTGTTATTATTAAACAGATTGTACAGTTACAGATCCGTTTAGAGTTTATTAAGGTGCTGTAGACAACCAGATGAGGGCCACAGTTGTAAAAATTAAGAATTTATTAAAGAAAAAAAAAAAGGCACAAAGCTTAAAATGGGCAAGTGGCATGGAGGAACTTGCTCCAGAATGGGGACAGACTGTAAAGGATAGATGTTAGTGGAGAAGGTATGAAGTTCACCTAGTTTGGATGTCCGGAGTGTTAGGTTCAATATTCACACAGCCTTTGCACTTGTCAACATCAACAATGGCCAGTACAAAGCCATAGACAGGAAATGTGATGTGGTGATGTTTATGCATGCATCACCTGCCCATGCAAGACATTGGAGTTTACATCTTACTTGCCACAATAGCACCGATGATTAATGAGCTGACCAATGGTCACCTGAGCTGCAAGAAATAGCGAAATTTCAAATCACACCCTCCTACCTTAAAAAAAAAAGGGAACATATTGGATATACTATTAGTGGGAGGAAAAGACAGGATGGTCATGGCTGGAGTGTCTTGCTCTACAGCTCTACTAAGTAATGGCTGATATAAGATCAACACAGGCATAAGGCCACGATTCGTGAGAGCAGGAGAGTGGGTATGGGGTAGTTGAATAAATTGCCCTTGGAGGGATGAAAGGCTAAGCTGACTCTGGTGGGATTTGAACTAGGAATGCAAAGAGCTATAACTAAACACCACAAGGCATTTTGTCTGACGCTCTAACAATTTTAGTACCAACAAGCAACAAAAGTTTTAAATTATGGCACAAGGCCAGTAGCTAAAGTGAGAGGAGTCAGTCAATTACATCAATCCCAGTACATAACTGGTACTTATTTCATCAACCCCCAAAAGGATGAAAAGCAAAGTTGTTAAGAATTGGAAGAAATACAACAAAGCATTTTGTTGGATGCACTACTAGTCTGTTAGCTTACCACCCTAATAATCCTTTCTGTGATGGGCACAAGGCCTTAAATTTTGGGGGAGGCGGAGCCAGTCAATTAGATCGATCCCTACCTCCAATATGCAACTGGTATTTAATTTATCAACCCCGAAAGGATGAAAGGTGAAGTCGACCTTGGCAGAATTTGAACTCAGAACGTAGAGACAGACAAAATACTGCCAAATATGTTAATGATTCTGTCAGCTCACCGCCTTAATAATAATGGTTTCAAATTTTGGCACATGGCCAGTAATTTCGGAGGAGGGGTTAAGTCGATTACATCGACCCTCCACCCCCACCCCGAAAGGCAAAGTTGACCTCGGTGGAATTTGAACTCAGAATGTGAAGATGGACGAAATGCCACTATACAATTTGCCTGGCATGCTAACGATTCTACAAAGCAAATAATTAGAAATTAACCTAGCCAGGTAGTTTACCGATTCCAACAGTTCTGTTACTTTAACCCTTTAGCATTTAAACCGGCCATATCGAGCTCAAATATTCTACCTGTTTTATGTTGAACCTGATCAGATTTGGCCTCTCACACCTACCCTACAATGTCATTCTAAAAATATACAATCAGATCATCAAAATCTTGAAGCTATGAGATAATGCACGATTAATCCAAAACAATGAGAATAAGGATTACATTTGACAGGGTAATCTGAATACTAAACGGTTAAACCAGCCATATTAGCCCCAAATATTCTCCCGGTTTTATGTTCAAACCAACCAGATCTGGCCTCTCACACCTACCCAACAATGTTATTCTAAAGAGAAACAATCACATTATTGAAATTTCGAAGCTCTAAGACAATGCAGGATTAAACCAAAACAACGCAAATAAATAAATATTACAGCTGACAGAATAATCCAAGTGCGAAAGGGTTAAAGAAATTATCATTATTATTATTATTATTATTGTTATATGCTAGCTGTATGTTCTGAGTTCAAATGCAGTTGGCGCCAACTTTGCTTCTCATCCATTTGGAATCAATAAAACGGGGTCCCAGTCAAGCACTAGAGTCAAACACTGTCCCCTCCAAATTGCAGACCTCATGCCTTGAGATCAAATTTGCCTTTCATACTTGCAAGGTCAATTAAAATAAGTACCAGTTGCACACTGGGGATCAATGCCATTGGCTTGACCTGACCGCAAAATTCCATGTCTCATGCCTAAAGAGGATTATTATTATTATTATTATTATTCCTGCAATACTTTAGCTCTTTATATTTTGAGTTTAAAACCTGTAGAGGTTCACTTTGCCATTAATCCTCTCAGGGCTGAAAAAAAAATAAAGTACCAGTTAAATACTGGGGATGATAGTGACAACAAACTGCTTCCAGCCTTCAAGATTGCTTGCCTTGCATCAAAGTCAGACAACTATTATTATTATTATTATTATTATTATTATTATTATTATTATTATTATTAAGGTGCATGGCCTAGTGGTTAGGGTGTTGTACTCACGATTGTGAGATCATGGTTTCAATTCCTAGACTGGGTGGGATGTTCTGTTCTTCACTTTGACACCTGGTACACTGCACCTGTACAGACGATCTGATGGAGGGACTGAGCTAATGGACACCACATGCATTTGATCCCTATAAACAAAACCATTTGTGCAGGTCGTTTGGCAAAAGCTGGACGACTACACATCTACAGTGGGAGAGTCCATCATTATTATTGTTATTACTGTATCAATAACAGTTGTCTCTTACCTTGATGCAAGACTAGCAATTCTGAAGGAATGGAAGCAGTCATCACCACTCTCTCCTATCCCTATTATTCTTATTGAGGCAGTGAGCTGGCGGAACCCTTAGCATGTGGGACAAAATGCTTAGCAGTATTTCTTCTAGCTTTACATTTGGTGTTCAAGTTCTGGAGGAATACAAACACACACACACACATACATACATACATGAATATATATACATGAGCTTCTTTCAGTTTCCGTCTACCAAATCTACTCATGGTAGCATTTTAGGGGTTAATGAAAAAGATTTGCTTCAGATTCTGGAGGAGAACAAACACAGACACACACACATATGTATATATACATGAGCTTCTTTCAGTTTCCGTCTACCAAATCCACTCACAAGGCTTTGGTAGGCTCAAGGTTATAATAGAAGATACTCGCCCAAGGTGTCACGCAGTGGGACTGAACCCAGAACCATGTGATTGGGAAGCAAACTTCTTACCACACTGCCATGCTCGTGCCAATTCTGAAGGTTTGCAATGGCAATTTCTGAGAGAACATGCTTCAGTGACTGGAAACATGAACTGTGTAAACCTAATTGTATTTTGCAATAAATACATCTGAAATTGCCATTACAAACCTTCAGAAATAGCATGGGCATGGCAGTGTAGTAAGAAGTTTGCTCCCAACCACATGATTCCGGGTTCAGTCCCACTGCATGGCACCTTTGGCAAGTATCTTCTGCTATAACCTTGGGCTGACCAAAGCCTTGTGAGTGGATCTGGTAGACGGAAACTGACAGAATCACATATCTATACATATATGTGTGTGTCTGTTCTCCTCCAGAATCTGAAGCAAATCTTTTCATTAACCCCTAAAATGCTACCATGGACTCCCAAAGATCTTATGGACCCCGTTGAGAACCACTAATTAGACAATTTTTAAGGAATGGAGAGGGGCAGTTGATTACACTGGTTTCCAGCACTAGACTAGAACTTTATTCTTTTAATCTCAGGGAGAAGGTCAAGTTGAACACAGCAGAATTTGAACCCAGAACTTAAAACCTCAGTAAAAATACTGCAAAGAATTTTGTATGTAGAATCTGAATGTGTATCAATATATTTCTACCATAGCTTTCTCTGTTTAGTAATCTTAGTGGTGTCCAAAAATGTCTTGAGGGCACGTTTGCTTTGGTAGCCCTTCATTTTTTTTTTTGTCTTTGCTATTGCAGTTTTATATTTCAAGGAATTTTTTCTTTGTAGAATATATAACTTTCATATATATATACACACACACACACACACATCCCTGACAACAGGGATAAAGATTTCTGATTGAGGCACAAAAAATCCAGTAACTTTGAGGGAAGAGTTAGAGTTAGGGCTAGTTGATTCCATCCAGCCTCTAATATTTGATTGGGACTTTTAGGGTTTAAACTAAGAATGTAAAGACTGGGGCTTAAGTCAACCAACCCTAGGAATGATAAAGGACCAAGTCAACTTTGGTACAATTTGAACTCAGAATGTGAAGATGGACAAAAATATTGCTAAGCATTTCGTCTGGTGTGCTAACGATCCTAATAATAATAATCCTTTCTACTAAAGGCACAAGGCCTGTAATTTGAGGGAGGAGGACAGTCAATTACATTGACCCCAGTACTTAACTCATACTTATTTCATTGGCCCCAAAAGGATGAAAGGCAAAGTTGACTTTGGCAGAATTTGAACCCAGGACATAGCAGCAGACGAAAATACTGCTAAGTAGTTTGCCCAATGTGTTAAAAATTCTGACAGCTTGTCACCTTAATAATAATAACCCTTTCTACTATTGGTACAAGGTCCGAAATTTTGTGGGAGGATTTTAGAGGATTACATTGAAGCTAGTATTCAACTGGTACTTTATCTTAACCCTGAGAGGATGAAAAACAAAGAGGACTTTGGTGCAATTTGAACTCAAAATGTAAAAAAAAAAACAAGAAATACCACAAAGCATTTTGTTTTTGACACTAACAATTCTGCCAGTCTAAAACCTTAATAATAATTTTGGCGCAAGGTCAGCAATTTCAGAGTAGGGATAAGCTGATTACTTCGATCCCAGTATTCAACTGGTAATTATTTTATCGACCCCAAAACAATAAAAAAACAAAATAAAGTCAACTGCGGTATGCTAACAATTTGGCCAGCTTTGCCACCTTCACCTTAATAATAATGATAATACTAATAATTATGATGATGATGGTAGTGTTGATGATGATGATAACTTACGATAGATTCTTTAACTTTCAATTCATATATTGCATTAATTGTTAATCTATTATTAACTTGTTTTTTCTTTCTTTTAATTGCTTGTAGACATCAACAAGTGGTTTGCAATTGCTATACTGAGGTGACGTGTGGAGCAGCCAGCATAGCTGAAGACTCGTCAACGACAGGTCTTGTTGGAGAGGAAGAAGGGATCCAGTGTATGAAAGCACCTTTATGGGGGTCGGAACATGTGGTACCGACGCTGTGGAAAGGCTGAATACAGCACACGGTACGAGGATTCAAGCTGCCGTCAAACATTCCATCGGTGGCCTTGACTAGAGGCATGGCTGTGTCATTGACAAGCGAGGTAGTGGGGACCAATTCCGGTCGACTGAGGTTGATGCTGCTAGAAGTGGGACAGTTATTGGTGTTGGTAACATTGTTAGTCTTGTGTTGACAGCTGTTGGTGTTTGTGTTAACGACATTGTGACAGGCGTTGGTGTTTGTGTCACTGCTGTTGTGACAAACTTTGGTGTTACAGTGACTGGTGTTGGTGTCAATGTTATGACAGACAGTCCCAGGACAGATGTTGATGTTGCTGCCGCTGTCTAAATTCGAACAGTTGTCTTGGCAGTTACTATTAGAAGACAGTACATTGGTATCATTACAGATGATAAAAGTATCTGCGCTACCACCACCAACGACAGCAGCAGCATCCGCAGAGAGGGTGCTGCTGTCGCTGCAACTGCTGACGTTTGCCGTCGAAAGAGTCGTGTTGTTGCCGTGAGAGAGTTCGGCAGGCGTTGGTATTACAACAGGCACCACAGTGGCAGAGTTCAGTTTGGACTTCAGTTCTCTCATGAAGCTGACCGTGCAGTTGGAGAGGGACAGAGAGAGCCCCGGTATGAGAGCTGCCGGGATCGCTCCTGCCGTTGGTAACACACCGCCTGAAGGCAAGAGGGCAGTGACCACACCGATGTTGTTGCTGACTGGAGTGGCACCGTCTGCCACTGGGTTAGCAGGACCGTTGTTGGGGAAACCTTGATGGCCAGCTGCAGCAGGGGCGGGGACAACTGGCAGCGTGACAGTGGACAAAGTAGGGGTAGGATCTGTGTTGTTGGTGGCTGGCAGTGAAGGCAAAGATGAAACAGCAGCGGAGATGGCGGTGGTGGCAGAGACGGTGGAGGTAGATGGTGGCACGGGGGGTGCCATGGGTGAAAGATCTGAGAGGGCGTTTGCAGACACAACTGGGGGCGAAGGAGCAGCGTTCAACGATGGCTGAGGG
>NC_069007.1:7729936-7732595 GCF_001194135.2 Octopus bimaculoides
AAATATAAAATAAAAAATAAGCCATGAAGGGAAATGATAGATTAATGGTTCCCAAACAGTGTGCCGAAGATTTTTAAGAATATAATTTAACCCCCTGTTGCTATGTTTCTGTTTAAATGTTGAAAAACCCTGCTTTTGTTTTAACTGAATTTTTAAATAATGAAGAATTTATAGTAAAATAATTGTCATTATTAATCTGGAGTTTGGAACAAATGAAAATGAATTTTGATTGGTTTTAATTTAGATCCCGTTAACCCTTTAGTATAGAGTGGGACTCACAAAGGGGATGATAGGGGACCGAGACTTCTGGCAGTTTGCCAAGCTTGAAAAGACTTGGTAAGTTAAGTAAAAGCAGGTTTGCCCTTGCATAAAGGCTTGTTCCCTGCAACCCTTTATACGTGAGCATCCCTAATCTTGCCTCGTAGGTGCTGGTGCCACATAAAAAGCACTCGTGCCAGTATTGTGTAAAAGCACCCAGCACACACTGTGGTTGGCGTTAGGAAGGGCATCCAGCTGTATAAACCATGCTACGACAGACAGAGCCTGAACAGCCCTTCAGCTTCTGTCAAACCGTCCAACCCATGCCAGCATTGAAAACGGATGTTAAATGATGATGACGATTACTGTCAAATGTAGAGCTTATTTATTCACATTGCTTTGAATTAATCATGCATTATCTCATAGCTTTTATATTTCAAAGATATGATTGTTTATTTTTAGAATGACATTGTAGGGTAGGTGTAAGAGGCCAGATTTTGACAGCTTGCCTGCTTTGATTGTGTAGTGGTTAGGATTCGATGTTGTGGCTGTGGTGATGCAGGTTCAAATCCTGGTCATGGCAATCGATTTTTGCACACCGGTCTCACATTAAAAACACCTAGCACACACTGCAAAGTTGTCGGCATTAGGGAAGGGCATCCAGCTGTAGAAACCATGCCAAATCAGACTGGAATATGGTGCAGCTCTCCAGCATGCAAGCTCTGGTCAAACCATCCAACCCATGCCAGCATGGAAAACGGATGTTTAATGATGATGATGAACAAGTAGAATATTTGGGCCAGATATGACCGATCTGAATACTAAATGATTAAAACAAAACGTTTGTCTCATAGAATCAGGGGGTGTATCATAGAATCAGGGGGTGAAGAGAGGCTGGTACGCATGGGTGACTGCTGGTTTTCCATAAAAACATTGCCTGGACTTGTGTCTTGGAGGGTAACTTTCTAGGTGCAATCCCTTGGTCATTCATGACCAAAAAAGATCCTTTACATATATTTTAATTATTAGTGAAAAAAACCTGTATCAATATCAAAGAGAAATCTTTATATCCAACTTAATATGGATGCCTTGTTAGAAAGCCAAATACTGCATTATTAGCCTGGAGAGAACCTCTCAAGCACTGTGTAAAAAAGGCACTCTCACATGCTTCCCACAGATGAGGTCCAGAAGATATAGGAGTTCCAGCCAGCACCCACAACAGACAGTTCTTGTCTGCTATAATCTATGTATGTGCTTTTATGCAGCAAGAGCCTATATGAGAGGATCTCTCAAGGCTAACACAGAATTTGCTGTTCTAACAAGGCATCCACATTAAGCAACATATAACGATTGTTTTATATATTTCCAAGTGAGGGTAAAGATGCCCTTCAGTCAGGAATAACCATGGGATTGCACCTAGAAAGTTCCCCGCTGAGAGACAAATCTGGGCAAGATTGTTTATGGAAGACCAGCAGTCACCCAGCCTCCCCTCTCTATGCTATTGATGTTATCCAAGGGAAAGGCAAAGGGGCCGATACAGCTTGGCACCGGTGATGTTGCAACTCATTTCTACAGCTGAGTGAGCTGGGGCAACGTGTGAGTGAACTGGTGGCGAGCTGGCAGAACTGAGTGAACGAGTGGTGAGCTGGCAGAAACGTCAGCAGGCCAGGTGAAATGCTTAGCAGTATTTCATCTGCCGTTACATTCTGAGTTCAAATTCTGCCGGGGTCGACTTTGCCTTTCATCCTTTCGGGGTCGATTAAATAAGTACCAGTTACGTACTGGGGTCAATATAATCGACTTAATCCCTTTGTCTGTCCTTGTTTGTCCCCTCTATGTTTAGCCCCTTGTGGGCAATAAAGAAATATGAACTGGGGCAATGTGAAATAAAGTGCCTTGCTCAAGAACACAATGCGCAGTCCGATCCAAGAATCTAACTCACTATCACAGGATTGTGAGCAAGATGCTCCACTGAGCCAGATACTAATAACTTAGTGTTAGAACTCAATAAACATATGCTTCAGACTAAAGAGTTAGGCAAGTACAGAGTAATATGAAATTAAATAAGTGACAAAGGAAATGAAGTTTGTAATATAATTCCTTGTTCCCTTGTCACTGGCTTAATTATTGTATATCAGTTACCTTTTACTTGTTTCAGAGCACTGCCTTGGAGAATGTTTAGTCAAATGAATCGACCCCAGTACTCACTTTTGTTTGTAAGCCTAGTACTTATTCTATCAGGCTCTTTTACTGATCCGCTAAGTTGCAGGAGCTGTAAGCATCCCAACACTGGTTGTCAAGTGGTGGTGGAGGATAAATACACACACACACACACAACAGGTTGGTTTCAGTTTCTCTACCAAATCCACTCAAGGCCCAAGGCTAAAATAGAAGACACTTG
>NC_069007.1:7733408-7734097 GCF_001194135.2 Octopus bimaculoides
GAGAAAACGCATGTTATAATTGCATACTTTATTCCTACATATGTTTCAAAGGATTACAACCTGTGTGATCCATAGGGATCTTTGATATTAAAATTGTAACCTTCTCATCAGGGAAAGCATGGTTGTAATCCTTTGAAACATATGTAGGAATAAAGTATGCAATTATAACATGCGTTTTCTCCAATCCTTAAATTCTTAAATATATATATATATATATATATATATTTGTTTATTTATGTAACTACTTGGACTTTGGGTATATATCTATTGGTATGTCAAAGCATATTCACCGTTTGGGCTACCTGATGTCATCCACAGTAATGATCATAGTTTTCATTGGATCTACGTCAGGAAACCCATAGTGTTTGTTGAGTTTACAGTTAATAAAAGAAACACAAGATGGATTTATCTACATCATGCTGAATAAATATTCATACTAAATCCATCTTTCATTTCTTTTATCAACTACATTGTATATATCGTTTAATCATCGTTTAACGTCCGCTTTCCATGCTAGCATGGGTTGGACAATTTGACTGAGGACTGGTGAAACCAGATGGCAACACCAGGCTCTCTTCCTCTTTTTCTCCCCCCCATACCCACCTTCCCCTCTTTCTCCCCCCATACCCACCTTCCCCCTCTCTCAATCCACCTTCCCTCTCTTATACCCACCCTCTCTCCTCTCCCCT
>NC_069007.1:7734572-7736979 GCF_001194135.2 Octopus bimaculoides
GTCAAACCGTCCAACCCATGCCAGCATGGAAAGCGGACGTCAAACGACAATGATTTTCAAATTTAGAGAATGGAGTAGGTAAAATCCAGGCTACATATGTTTCCTAGCTAGCAGAACCTCAGAAGTTGTCATTACCCAAACAAGGGGTACTCCACTAGCTACTCATCAGGCTGAGGATACCTTAGTCAAATGAAGGTTACATTGTTGCAGGAGGTTTGATTGAAAATGCTTTTATTCAGCTTATGGAACCTTGATATTGGAAAAATTTACAACCTTCTACGTCAATAAACCACCATTGTTCTTGAAAGTCGTTTTTTTTTTTATACCTTCTATGGACTGCTTGAAACTTACTAACTTCCTACACCTTGGATCTTACCTTTACATATTACTATCTACATATATATATTTTAAAGGGAGACAAAAACAAAGGCAGGATGAGTATTTCAGGTCATTTAGGATATTTAATTAGGGTAAAGTGAATCAAAAATGGAGAAGTAGAATTAATTCCTGTCTTACAGCTGTTTCTAGGATATCCCAGGTGATGGGTCAACATCTCCATAGACTGAGTATTCAGCTGTGAACTTAGAACTTAACGGATGACCAATTATAGCACATACACAGCATACCCATTGGTTTAAATCATCAATGAACCCCTCATATTCTCTCTCTCTCTATATATATATAATCATTTGATGGATATCTGTCCTCATCTTGTTTGTTGTTAACACAACGTTTCAGCTGATATACCCTCCAGCCTTCATCAGGTGTCTTGGGGGAAATTTTGAACTTGGGTTTGCATTCCTAAGGTATTTTTTGATGTTATCATTATTATTATTATTCAGATCACTGCCTGGAATTGAACTCGGAATCTTGAGGTTAGTAGCCCGCACTCATAACCACTACACCTCGGCATATGGCGTAGTAGTTAAGAGTGCAGGCTACTAATCCCAAGATTCCTAGTTCGATTCCAGACAGTGACCTGAATAATAATAATGATAATAATAATAATAATAATAATATCGAAAAATACCTAAGACACCTGATGAAGGCTGGAGGATATATCAGCCAAAACGCTGTAATGTAAATGTAAATAATGTATATAATTCCTCATCTCTTAAATACAGAACTGTATAAACATGCTGTCAGAAATAATAGCAGTTTAAAACATGCTAATTGAAGGATATAATCAAGGTAATGACATAACATTTGTTACAAATTTTTGAGGTAGACTTATCCCATTATATATTTAAAGGCAATATTAACCGTTCCCCTCTTTCTCTTTTTATCCTTTTGCTTTTCACCTGAGTGATACTCGAGAAAAAAAAAAGAAGGAAAAATCAAATCCAAATAGATGAAAAGTAAAACAAAAAAATGGTCTCATGATGACTTACAACAATAGTGGTTTGGGGTAAAACATATGTTGATGGTTCAGCAACCGATTCTATTTCCGTGCAAAATTCGTCCAGCACTCTTTGGTTGGACTGCGGACAACAACAAGCACCACCATTATGGTTATCACAGATTTCAGAAGACGGACAACATTGTGAATGACCCTGTGGAGAAAATGGTCAAAATATTATTCTAGGTTTAGAGTTTAATTCAGGGATGCCATCTGCATAAAAACACAACACATAAGTTAAAGTGAGCATATTTAATGGTGGGAGTATTAAAAAATTAACTAGAAATAATTATGTGGTGAGATAGATAAGTTTGTGTTAAAATAAACAACTCTGACACCAGGGAAATGGTAGCACAAGACCACTCTGCCTGGTGAAGCTGCACCAACAGAGGTACCACCTCTTATGAACAAAACTGGTTTTCAGGAGCGTAAAGGAAATGTGAACTAAGCAAGTCCAGAGTCAGCTCCTAACCAGCAGTGCCAGTCTTCCGAGCATGCACTGGACTGGTTGGTCGCAACTGGACATATTATACCCCATCTTCTCCCACATAATGTCCCCGGTCATCGTTGACAATGACAGACAGACTAATAATGATAATCCTTTCTACAACAGGCACAAGGCCTGAAATTGGGGGAAGGGGACTAGTCGATTACATTGACCCCAGTGTTTCACTGGTACTTAATTTATCGGCCCCGAAAGGATGAAAGGCAAAGTTGACCTTGGTGGAATTTGAACTCAGAACGGCAGACGAAATACCGCTAAGCATTTCGCCCGGCGTGCTAACGTTTCTGCCAGCTCGCTCCCCATATAATTTCTAGTCAATTTTTTAATGCTCCCTACTTCAACACATTAACTGCCACATGTGCCACTGGCGGTTCATCGCAAACTTCACACAACTGCCACATGCATCACCAGTGGTCCATTTTTATAATCTGAGAAATTATAATCTTTGACATGATTTCAAAGCATATTTAAATGACCTAAGAGCTAAATATTGGTTTCAAATG
>NC_069007.1:7739525-7741706 GCF_001194135.2 Octopus bimaculoides
CTAATTGACGATTCCCTGCCCTGCATATCTATATATATATATATATATATATATATATATGTACATTTGTGTATATGTTTGTGTCTGTGTTTTAGTCATTTGACTGCGGCCATGCTGGAGCACTGCCTTTAGTCGAGCAAATCAATCCCAGAGCTTATTGTTTTGTAAGCCTAGTACTTATTCTATCAGTCCCTTTTGCCAAACCACTAAGTTACGGGGACATAAACACACCAGCATCGGTTGTCAAGCGATGTTGGGGAGGACAAACACAGACACACATACATATATATATATGACGGGCTTCTTTCAAATCCACTCACAGGGCTTTGGTCGACCCAAAACTATAATAGGAGACACTTGCCCAAGGTGCCACGCAGTGAGACTGAACCTGGGACCATGTGGTTGGTAAGCAAGCTAGTTACAACACAGCCACTCCTGCGCCTATCTTAACTTCCATCTAACAGAAGCAATATCCTCCCTCCCCTGGTTTGTTGATTTACTTGCAAGCAACATGGTGTCCTCAGTGGTGCTGAGGGCACGAAAAAAGCAGCCAGTACACTCATACTTAATTGTACTTGGAATGCAAAAAGACAGCAAAGAAACAAATCAGGAAAAAAAAAAAAAAAAATAACTGAAGGTTCTAGAACAATCCAAACCAAAGATAATTTACAGCTATTAAAGATAAGGATCAGGTGTCAGACAAATGTGGAGGGTTTTCGATCCCACGGTGGGTTGAAAATATTTCGAGTTTCTACAATAATCAAAACTAAGGGAGGTAACTCAGTCTTTTCCAAGCTGACAGGTGGAGACGCTTTCGTGGTTGGTCAATTTGCTGCCATCTCAAAAGCGAGAAGACACGACAATTAAAGGATGTAGTGTCTAGGATGGATCTCTCATGGCTAGAAAACTTTTTTGATAAGTCATCTTTGATAAGGGTTTACTTGGTGCTAAAATAACTTCAACCCCCTTCAGCCTTCTTGAAATTCATCTGGGGTGGGTCGAGCTTGCTCCAGCCAACAGGTTCCCACGTCTCTCACTAATGCTGACCACATCCAATGGTCAGTTGCAGTCAAGGTTGTAATGGGCATTCACTCAAACAGCATGGGTGCCATAGCAGTAGTCATTGCCTGAGGAGGTGTAGGGTACATGTTCGACGTTTCAGTGGGGATACAAGTTCACAAGTGCTCCCTGGTCACATGCATACGCACTTTGGGATAACGTGATCTGTAGCAGCTCCTTTTGTTGTAGATTGTCGAGTACCATTGCTGAACAAGTCACTGCCAATTATCAGAGGAGACGTAGCCTGGGTCTGAAGTATGGGTTGATCTGGTGCTAAAATAACTTCAACCACCTTCAGCCTTCTTGAAGAAATTAAGACGACTATTGGTCAAACTCCGCAAAAGACCATGGTAAGTCATTGTAAATATCATCAACATTTAACGTCCATTTTCCATGCTGGCATAGGTTGGACGGCTTGACAGGAACTAGCAAGGCTAAGGGCTGCACCACGTTCCGTAGTCTGTTTTGGCCTGGTTTCTACAGCTTGATGCCCTTCCTAATGCCAACAACTTTACAGGGCATACTGGGTACTTTATACATGGTACCATCACCAGCACTTTTTTATATGGCATCAGTACCCACACCAATACTTTTTATGTGGCACCTTTATTTAAGGTGAGTGGGTCTTCTTGAGTTCAGCAATGTGCCACATATCTGGCCTCTGTCATCTTTGTAAGGCTCAGCGCTTTGAGATCAGCCTCCAATATTTTGGACCATGACTTTCTCGATGTCCCTCTTCCACGACTTCCAAAGTGGAGGGAATTTACAGGAAATATATCAATAAAAATTGTCAAACTTTAATGACAGTGGCAGAGGAGTAAATAGAATGCCTTGTGTTGTTTGCTACAACCCTCCAGGTCCTTAGAAAGAAAAGAAAGAGCATCTTCTTTAATATAATCCTATGTACACTATGCTTGAAAAAATGGTTTCAGGGCCACTACCTGACAATAATAAATTATTATTGTAGGCTTGCAAGTGTGGAAAGAAGTTTAATTCCCAACCACATGGTTTTGGGTTCAATCTTATATTATGGTACCTTGAACAAAAGTTTTTTACTATAGTTTTGTGAGTGGATTTGGTAGATGGGAATGAGAAGCTTGTTGTATGTATGTGAGTGTATAT
>NC_069007.1:7744323-7746288 GCF_001194135.2 Octopus bimaculoides
ATATACATATATAAATCCATATATATACATATATAAATCCATATATATACATATATAAATCCATATATATACATATATAAATCCATATATATACATATATAAATCCATATATATATATATATATATATATACAAATCTATATCTATACATAGATATATAAATCCATATATATACATATAAATACATATATATATATAAGCAATAATAAATCTCTGAACGAGGTATAAACAGTAGCTGCATGACTTCGTGGAGTATATTTGCCACTTAAATGTGGCTAACCCTTAAGGATTGATGCTACTGTAGCTTGTAGCCCAAGGAGGACACCTCCTCCAGCTGCCTATCAACTGTGCCCTATTAGTATTTGCAAAGGGAAGTCACCCTTCCCATCTCCAGCCTGACGTGATACACACAATATATACATATATATATATATATATATATATGTATATGTGAAGAATTGGGATGATGCCACGTAAAAGCATCCAGCACACTGTGTAAAGTGTTTGGCGTTAGGAAGGGCATCCAGCCACAGAAACCATGACAAATCAGACTGGAGTCTGGTGCAGCTCTCCAGCTCTGGTCACACCATCCAACCCATGCCAGCATGGACAATAGACATTAAATGATGATGATATATATTTGGATTGGATTGTCCAAATGTATAGATTGTTCACTGTGGAGGAGCATTGGGCCAGTGGTTAGGGCAGCAGACTCATGGTCATAGGATCATGGTTTTGATTCCCAGACCGAGCATTGTGAGTGTTTATTGAGTGAAAATACTTGAAGATCCGTGAGGCTCCGGCAGGGGATGGTGGCAAGCCCTGCTGTACTCTTTCATCACAACTTTCTCTCACTCTTTCTTCTTGTTTCTGTTGTGCCTGTAATTTAAAGGGCCAGCCTCGTCACACAGTGTCACGCTGAATTTTCCTGGGAACTACGTTAAGGGTACACATGTCTGAGGAGCACTCAGCCATTTGCATGTTAATTTCAAAAGCAGGCTGTTCCGTTGATCAGATCAACTGGAACCCTTGTCGTAACCAGAGTGCCACAGTAGATTTCCCACTGCAAGACGAGGGCCTCAGCATATTCTCTCCACCAATCCCAGTTGGCCTGATGGGCAGTCTGTGAATTTGCGACCATAATGGTCTGATTAGCCTAATCTGCTGCACTGGCTTGACAAGGCTTGGCCTGGGGGGGGGGGGGGGGTCATTTTTAATACTCATACGCAGTACTTAATTCGATTATATAGACCCCAGTGCACAACTGGTACTTATTTAATTCACCCCGAAAGGATTAATGGCAAAGTCGGCCACAGTGGAATCTGAACAAAATACCCCAAAGCATCTCGCCTCACATGCTAACGATTCTACCAGCTCGCCAACATATATAAATATATACCTATTTGAGTCTCATTATGTGTTTCTCACCAACCACTGCTTGACAACCGGTGCTGGTTTGTTTATGTTCCCGTAACAGAGCTTCAGCAAAGAATCTAATAGAATAAGTACCAAGTTTTAAAAAGAAGTAGTGGGGGTGGTTCATTTGACTAAACCTCTTCGAAGCAGTGCTCCAGCATGGCTGCAACAAGTAAAAGACCATGATTTATAAGGATATCGATATTTGCTATTGATTTTCTTTTTATCATTGGCCAGCTTATGGTTGTAGTAGTTATCTCCCTTGGCTTGGATTGTTTTTTTTTTCCACAACTCTTGTTTATCTTTCGGAATTACGGAGATGTACTTGCATAGCAAGTGACATGATCTGAGATCGTGTGCTGGAACGAAAACAATTGCAGCATGGAAGGTGTTTATAAGCCATTGTCAGTGAACAGGTCGCGGTCTCAAAGCGACAAAAATATTTTGACAAATTAAATTTAAATGTTGAAGTGAATCTAACGGTTTTTGTGTGTTATTTTAAATGGCTTATAAACACCTTCCACACTGCAATTGTTCTTGTTTATCTGTT
>NC_069007.1:7746968-7747980 GCF_001194135.2 Octopus bimaculoides
TTCCTTAGGATAAAGATTTTGTCCCTTGGCTTGGATTATTCCAGATAATGGTGAAACATGAGACTTACCAGTATGTGTGCGTGTGTGTGTCTTTAAATGGTGACTGGCAGCAAAAGCTTTACCACAACCATTTTCACTGCATCTGTTGGAGGAGAGAAAAAAAAGAAACAGAAAAACCAAATATCATCATCATCATCATCATTTAATGTCTGTTTTCTATGCTGGCATGGGTTGGACAGTTTGGTGAGAGCTGTCCAAATTCCAACTGTCTGTTTTGGCATGGTTCTATGGCTGGATGCCCTTCCTAATGCCAACCACTTTACAAAATGTGGACAGGTGCTTTTTATGCGCCACTGGTACAGGTGTGTGTGTACGTAGCACCGGCACAAGGGCATTTTATGTGGCACTGGCATGAGAGCAAATTATGTGGCACCAGCACGAGTGCCTTTTACATGGCACAGTCGCCTGCAAAGAAGATGCCTGGGATCTTTACCCTTTGAACGGCACATCGAGAAATTAATTTTTTGTAACTAAACACTTTCAAACTTCAGACACTGGTAGAATGTGTCATATAAAACATATTTTCTCTTAGTGTTGTTGAGAAAAGTTTGTATTTTTAAAGTTATTCCGTGTTAAAGTTGTCGCATTTTGGTAATTTAAACCAATCAATGATGTGTATTCAGCTGAATAAAATTACTGCCGTTGTTTGTCAACAACAACTTCCGGCGGTGTATATTTCGTTTGTCACTGTTATTTATGACATATTTCATCTCAGTTATGTTTGTATGAATAAACGAGTGTATCTGAAGCATGTTTACTTCATGGCACCTCCACAATTGTTCCTGCATTTCTACTGCTTTTAGTTTTCTTTTCCTGTTTTTCAGCTACTATTTTCAGAAAGACAACTTTAACATGAAATAACTTTGAAAATACAAACTTTTCTCAACAACGCTAAGAGTAAAAGATGTTTTATATGACACATTCTACCAGTGCCCGAAGTTTGAAAGTGTTA
>NC_069007.1:7748185-7750471 GCF_001194135.2 Octopus bimaculoides
TGAAATAACTTTGAAAATACAAACTTTTCTCAACAACGCTAAGAGTAAAAGATGTTTTATATGACACATTCTACCAGTGCCCGAAGTTTGAAAGTGTTAAGTTACAAAAAATGAATTTCTCAATCTGCCGTTCAAAAGGAAAAGATCTGATGCTTGTATGTATGACTGCGATCTCAGTTTGACACGTCTTCTTACAACTCCTGGTCCCTTGTTATTTTCTCAGTGAGGCCCAGCATCTGAAGATCCTTTCTCACCACTTCATCCCATGTCTTCTTGAGTTGACCCCTTCTACAGGTTCCCTTCACAATATATGCAAGACAAGAACACCCAAAGTCCTCATGTACAACCAGCTTGATAGCAGGCACAAGAAAGTTGGTTGACAGTGGCTCAGATGCAAAGACAAGCTGAAGGGTAACCTCTCACCAGTCAATATGGCTCACAACACCTTTGAGCAAACATCGCAGAGTGAACAAAATGGAGAAAATTGTGCAAAAAGCATTAACAGACTAAGGAGTGCAAGGCAAAGCAGGAAAGTGGCTGTGAATATAACACCTACAACGACCCCTAATCCTCACACTTGCAACACCTGCAGGCTTTTTGTTTTGCAAATTGTTGGTGAACCTGGGATCTTGTGGTTTGGAAGTGAAGTATAACCATTTGGACATATTACACACATACACATGTAGATATATGTGCGTGTGTGTGTGTGTGCGTGTGCGTGTGCGTGTGCGTGTGTATATATATATATATATATATATATATATATATATATTTGGTAGCTAGCTTTTCCTGGCAGGTGGCCATGTAGCTCCTCTATAGCAAGAGAGAGCTCTACTCCCAACTCTTGCCTCATATCCCAACCTTATCTAACATTATGACTGACAAAGAGTGTGTATGGTGTTGGATCCCCATACGTTGAATCTGACGAGAGACTTTACCATAAGGTATAAATAACAGTCATTACACATTTTTCTTTACTGCAGTAAATTTGGCTTCCAGTTGTAAGCCAAATTAACAGCAATTAAGAAAAAATATGTAACGATCATTATTTATACCTTGTCTTGTATCTATCACTGTAAAAACCAGCATAACTATAGTACAACCATGGATTTACAATATAGAAGGGGGATATATATATATATATATATATATATTTATTGTTGCTATTATGTTAAACTGTCGTATGTTCAAATTTGGCTAAATGCGTTTTTTTAAATATTTAATTTTGCTTGCAGTAGCCAGTTCTTTCAGTCAAACTGTCGTATCTCCAGCTGCTTCAGATGCCAAGATATGAAAATTGTCAAAGTGTAGTACAACAGTTTAGCATTTTTCAAAAGTGTAGCAAGTCCCACATATGACAGTTTTGCAAGAATATTTCCGACTGAAAATATTGTACAAGCATAGAGTTACGATTTTATGCACCGAACAAAGTATTATTGTTAAGCTGAAACTGTTGCTAATGTAAAAAGAAATAGAATGGCGAAACTATTTTTTCGCTTTCTGAAAAGGAAACGTTTTGGAGTTATGACACTTTTACATAATAGCAATGACACACACACACACACACACACACACACACACACACACACACACACGAAGTGGTGCTGAAAAGTTTCTGGGTTTAAGAGTATCATGAAAACCCTGGTTGGAGGTTCAACCTTCAAGTTCTTTTACAAGGTTTACCAAAACTGATGGACCGCTGCAATAGGTTTGTGAATCTGAGAGGGGAATATGTTGAATAAGATCATAATTAACTGATCCTCTTGTTTTTTCTTTTACCCAAAGTCAGCAACTTTTCAGCAGCCCCTTGTATACTATGAAAGGAAAGCTGTGTGTATTGAGTGTGTCTGTTTAGTCACCAGGTAGGATTTCTGTTATTCTGATGTCTTCTGCAAATGTAGAACAACATGAAAGAGATACTTACTTGTAAGGCCGTTCCCCGGTGTGTGTTCGAATGTGCTTCCGTAGATCACTCAATGTGGTGAAGTATTTTGTGCACCCGTTTTCATCGCAGTTAAACGTATCTCCAGTGTGTAAGCGCTGATGGGCACGTAACCTAGAGAGACAAGGACAGGAAAGAAAAAAAAAATATAAACACAAAGAAATAAACTACATAGGTGCAGGAGTGGCTGTGTGGTAAGTAGCTTGCTTACCAAGCACATGGTTCTGGGTTCAGTCCCACTGTGTGGCACCTTGGGCAAGTGTCTTCTACTATAGCCTTGGGACAACCAAAGCCTTGTGAGTGGATTTGATAGATGGAAACTGAAAGAAGCCCATCGTATATAT
>NC_069007.1:7751054-7754950 GCF_001194135.2 Octopus bimaculoides
TCACCAGTCCTCAGTCAAACCGTCCAACCCATGCCAGCATGGAAAGCGGACGTTAAATGATGATGATGATGATGTCGTCGTTTAACGTCCGCTTTCCATGCTGGCATGGGTTGGACGGTTTGACTGAGGACTGGTGAGCCAGAAGGCTGCACCAGGCTCCAATCTGATCCGGCAAAGTTTCTACAGCTGGATGCCCCTCCTGCGCATGTATCTATATGTGTGTGAGAACGTGTGTGCATTTATTAATGTGAGCATGTATTTGTGTGTATATCATCATCATCATCATCATCATCATCATCGTTTAACATCCGCTTTCCATGCTAGCATGGGTTGGACGATTTGACTGAGGACTGGTGAAACCGGATGGCAACACCAGGCTCCAATCTAATTTGGCAGAGTTTCTACAGCTGGATGCCCTTCCTAACGCCAACCACTCAGAGAGTGTAGTATATATGTGTGTACAATTGTATTTCTATACATATGTGTATCAGTGTGAGTGATAGAGTGAGAGAGAGAGAGAGAGAGAGAGTCGCTCACCTGTACAAAGTATTAAATGCTTTTTCACAGCCTTTCATGTCACACTCGTATGGCTTTTCCTTTGTGTGTACCCGAACATGCGTCTTTAAACTGTATGATGTGAGGAAGGTCTTGCCACAACCCTCAAGGTTGCATAAAAACTGGTAATCCCCTGTTGGTATCAACCACATCACACAGAAACACGAAACAGCACCGGAGAATAAAATGATAAAACAGAAATAAAGTGTGAGGAATATAAATGAAAAAAAAAAAAAGACAAAACAAAAAAAACAAGCAATTGCTATTAAAGACAAAGATAAAATACTGAATTGGCCAAAAGGTCTAGTTTTGGTCATGACTAAACTTCAAGCACTCTGACAAGTAGCTATTTCACCCACGTACTGGGTAGATATCTGGCATTTCAACTTAGTTTGACAAACTTGCAATGAGACTGGTTGTATTGTGGGTGCTTGGAATGACACTGAAAATGGAGAGGCAAAACATTATCGACATCACATGCTTCCTTGTTTTAAAGAACGGCAAGAAAATGGTGGAAAGCTGCAGGAAGCTAAATGCTGTGTACAAAGATGTTTTATTTACATTTGATGGATATTTGCCCCCATCTTGTTTGTTCTTAACACGTTTTGGCTGATATACCCTCCAGCCTTCATCAGGTGTCTTCAGGAAATTTTGAACCTGGGTTCTCATTCCTAAGGTATTTTTCGATATTATTATTATTCAGGTCACTGCCTGGAATTGAACTTGGAATCTTGAGGTTAGTAGTCTGTGCTCTTAACCACAAGATTCCAAGTTCGATTCCAGGCAGTGACCATAATCATAATAATAACAACAACAACATCGAAAAATACCTTAGCAATGAGAACCCAGGTTTGAAATTTCCCCAAGATACCTGATGAAGGCTGGAGAGTATATCAGCCGAGACGTTGTGTTAACAACAAACAAGATGAGGACAAATATCCGTCAAAAGTAAATAATGTACATAATTCCTCATCTCTTAAATATAGAACTGAAAGATGCTGTTATGGAATGTGTGTGTGCCAGAAGTAGTTTTCAAGATGCACCTGACTATGGCTGGTCAACTGAGATTAACAGCGACACCAATCCCAGTCATACAATCAGGGTGATTGCAAATAATCCCCCAAATATCCAAATTCAGTGCTGAGGACATTTGCTTAAACTTTGTTATATCAGCAGGCTTGATGTTTGGGGTTCAACGTCGGTTGAATAAGTAACTTTGACCAATAAATCTCCATCAACAATTCATTGCAGAAACATGAAAATGATCCTCTTTTTTGAAGAGAATGGTGACATGAGATAAAAAAGTGGAACATCTATAACAATGTGAAGTACAAATGGTCAACCTCTGAAGCAGGACTTGATCTGGAGAAGGCCATGCTTTCGATTTGGTGTGATTGGAAGGGTGTTGTCTCTTATGAGCTTCTTTCTACAGACAGGACCATCAATTCGAATGTGTACAGTGAGACCAACCAGCTGGATGAATTAAATGCAGTGATCTACCAGAAGCATCCATCTTGCTAATTTTAATGGAATTGTCTTTCATTACGACAATGCCAGACTGCATACTTCTTTGCAGATGCATCAATCAGAAGTTGCCAGAGCTTGGTTGAGAAGTTTCCCCTCCCCACCAACCCCACATCTTCAGATTTCCACCCATTTCAGTCCCTTCAAAATTCACTGATGAGATCAATAGAATAAGAACCATCCTAAAAAAAAAAAAATTGTTAATAAAACACAAGTCCTGGGGTTGACTTGTTTGACTAAAATTCTTCAAGGTGGCGCTCCAGCATGACTGAAGACTAATGAGAACATTACTATCGAAGGCCAGAAAACTGTATAGATGTATAGGGGTTAAAAAAGTATGGAAGTATAACAGCAGCAGATGAAAAGAGGGTGGAATTCTGGTTTAAGCACCCCACATTTTTTATATTTTGGACTTTTCAGAAAATTTTTGCTAATTTACTCTTTTGACTCTTTTACTAGTTTCAGTCATTTGGCTGCGGCCATGCTGGAGCACCGCCTTTAGTCAAGCAAATTGACCCCAGGACTTATTCTTTGTAAACCTAGTACTTATTCTATTGGTCTCTTTTGCCAAACTGTTAAGTTACGGGGATGTAAACACACCACCATTGGTTGTCAAGCGATGTTGGGGGGACAAACACAGACACACAGACATATACATACATACATACATATATATATACACACACACACACACACATATATATATGACGGGCTTCTTTCAGTTTCCGTCTACCAAATCCACTCACAAGGCTTTGGTCAGCCCGAGGTTATAGTAGAAGACACTTACCCAAGGTGCCACGTAGTGGGAATGAACCCGGAACCGTGTGGTTGGTAAGCAAGCTACTTACCACATAGCCACTCCTGCATGAGAATTGATTACGGAAAAAAATGTTTTTAAAATTCTTTTTAACCCCACCCTCCCTCCACTAAATCCTAAAACTTCCACTCTTTTTTGAATATTTTTAAAAATCAGAGTTTGAAATATGGACAGTCCAAATTTTTTGCTTAAATGCCAGCAATGGATCACCCTTGGGTGCATAATCATTCCATTCAATGTGCTCATGGGGAGAAAAATATTGAAAAAATTACGTAAGAGTGAGGAAGGTATCAGGTGGTTGTGAGATGTGCAAAAAACAACAGCTAAATCACAGATAAGAAAATTTATTATTTTTATAATCGTATAAATTCTTGTGTGTAGAACACAAATTCACAAAAATTTTCTGAAATCACCCCCCCACCATCCAAAGTTATGAGGGGTTTATATGGGGTGCTTAAATCAGAATTCCGCTGAAAAGTGTTCAATACCAGCAGCACTAGATTGCTACTAATGATGCTCAAAGAAGCAGAAATCTGGAGGACTGTGGCAAAACTTTCCTTATGTGGTACAGTTTAAAGACATATTTGGGTACATATGAAGGAGAAGCCATCCGAGTGTGACATGAAAGGCTGTGATGATGGTGATGGTGGTGGTGATGATTGTGCTAGTAGTAACAACAACAGTAGTTATAACTGCTAGTAGTAACAGCAGTGGTGTTGACCACAGCAGTAGCAACAGCAGCGGTATCAATAGCGACTATTTGATGATGATGCTGCTGATGAGACAGTAGCAACAGCAGCGGTATCAATGGCGGCTATTTGATGATGCTGCAGCGGATGTGACAGTAGCAACAGCAGCGGTATCAATGGCAGCTCTTTGATGATGCTGCAGCGGATGTGACAGTAGCAACAGCAGCGGTATCAATGGTGGCTATTTGATGATGCTGCAGCGGATGTGACAGTAGCAACAGCAGCGGTATCAATGGCGGCTATTTGATGAT
>NC_069007.1:7754960-7758313 GCF_001194135.2 Octopus bimaculoides
ACAGTAGCAACAGCAGCGGTATCAATGGTGGCTATTTGATGATGCTGCAGCGGATGTGACAGTAGCAACAGCAGCGGTATCAATGGCGGCTATTTGATGATGCTGCAGCGGATGTGACAGTAGCGATGGCAACAGTACTGATAGCAGTGGTACCAACAGTGACTATTTGATGAAGATTGTAGCAGTACCGATGGTGACTATATGAGGCGTTTAGTAACAGACCGTCGTAAGCGCCACAACTTAAAAATCAAGGAAAACAGAGTCAAAGCTTCGCAACTTTTAGAATGCGGTTGGCAAGGAATGAAGTTACGAGGCTGGTTTTGGCCTTAAAATGACCGTGAAAACCTCCTCTTATCATTCCACCTATGTAAAATTATTTACTTGTGTATACATCTGGAAGATGAAACCTAGAAACCCGCTGCCCAAGGTATTGATTGCGTTTTAGTATACCAGGGTAAGTATCTTTAAGAGCATCAAACTAATACACCTGCTTGTTGTTCATACACCTGTCTTTGTCTTGTTTTTTTTTTGTAAATTTCAACTATAGTAAAATAACAGCGCATTATTGTTACGATGGTAATGAGGAATATTAGAAAATGAGCCTCGGAAAACGACCTCGGAAAAAGACTCAGGGACCAGACCAGAGTTATTGACTGAGTGTGTGTTTGCTTATGATGGGGTGTTACTAAACTCTCTGGTTCGAGTTTGGGTGACCAAGCATCGTGTCAATAGCATCGAGGTACAATTATTTTCAGTCGGATTTTTGACCTTATTGTAAGCTTCACCAATTCTTCCCAACTTTTCCGGATTCTAGACGTTGAGACAAAGAAAATGATATACTAACCTCAAAAAATGGCCAAGGTGGCGCTTATGACACACTAAATGCCTCATATGATGGTGATTATGATGTCAATAGTGAGAGCAGGTGTCTCAATAGTGACTATTTGATGAAGATGGTGATAGCAACAGTATTGATGGTGACTATTTGATGATGAGGATGGTGACGACAGCAAGACAACAACTGGATCGTGACGTTTGCAATGATGCTAATTAATAACGATGATTAACAAGTCTAAAGTGACAACAGTGACACCGCCAATAAATTTCCATTTAATTTAAATGTCATTAAATTGGTTTAAGAAATGATTAATAATTAATTGGTTTATTTTGTGCTTGCGAAATTGTTGATGTAATTGAAAACAAATTGCTTTGTTTAAAAATAAAAATATTGCAATTCTATTATTTTATTTTTTAACATTTTTTTAATAAAAATGTTTTCAAGTTATTTGGTGTTGACAGCAATTGAGATTAGCTTGGGATGTTTGTGAAATTCTAATATGTGTATGTGTATGTGTGTATGCATATGTGTGTGTATGTATATATGTGTGTGCATGTGTGTATATATGAGTGTGCACATGCGTATGCACGTGTGCGTGCACGCGTGTATATGCACGTGCATGCATATATGTATGTGTGTGTGTATATCTGTATGTGTGTGTGTATATGTGTATGTGTATATATGTGACCAGGCCTGCAAGACTCAACCATTTCCTCCGACAAATCAGACATGTAAAAAGCACACACACACACACACACACACACACAAAAATCATAAACACACATTCTTTTTTCTTTTTACCTATTTCAGTCATTTAACTGTGGCCATGCTGGAGCACGCCTTTAGTCGAACGAATCAACCCCAGGACATTTTTTGTAAGCCTGGTACTAATTCTATTGTTCTCTTTAGCCAAACTGCTAAGTTATGGGGACGTAAACACACCGACATTGGTTGTCAAGCGATGGTGGGGGAGAGGGAAAACACAGATACACAAATACATACATACATATATATATACACACACACATGACAGGCTTCTTTCAGTTCCTGTCTATCAAATCCACTCACAAGGATTTGGCTGGCCCGAGGATATGGAAGACACATGCTCAAGATGTCACGCAGTGGGACTGAACCCGGAACCATGTGGTTGGGAAACGTCTTACCACATAGCCATACCTACACCTACACACATTTATACATTTTTCTACACACGGATATAATACCCACATACAAACACGTAGTTATTAAACAAACTTAACAACAACCTTGCTTTGTGTATGAATGCCCTGAACTGGAAGTAATCTATTATGTTGCTGAATATCTGTCACTACGATGCCTTTGTATTAAGATATTGTTATTATTATTTATATCATTTTAACATCTGTTATTCTATGCTGGGAAAGGTTTGACAAATCCCGATTCAGCCGGTTATTAAGAAGAAGAAAACTATGTTACGCTTGAGGCCACACCTCATTAGTTTGTTCCATTCTTTGTTTGGCAGGATTTCTAAGGCTGGGAGTGTTTTTCTCATCACCAACCACTTTTCTCTTCTTAAACACCCAGTAGGCTCTGTAAAGACTTCCTTCGGTTATAATAATCATGGGATTGCACCTAAAAAATTCCCCTCCGAGATACAAGTCTGGGCAAAGTTGTTTAAGGAAGACCAGCAGTCGCCCATGCCTACCAATCTCCCCTCTGTGCCACCGATGTTATCGAAGGGAAAGGCGGAGGCTGATACAGCTTGGCACCAGTGATGTCACAACTCATTTCTACAGCTGAGTGAACTGGAGCAACGTGAAATAAAGTGTCTCGCTCAAGAACACAACACACAGCTTGGTCCGGGAATTGAACTCACTACCTCATGATTGTGAGCCCAAGGCTCTAACCACAAAACTATGCACCTTCATGTATTTTATTGTGGCACCAGCACTAAGGAGGCAGTATCTTGTCCTTACAAAGACCAGATAATGTTGTATGTGTTTATTCATCCACCAGCCAGCACCAAAAGGTGGTTTTTGTTTGCTGTCATCATACATTTGTTTGTCTCTGTCCCTGGGTGGGAGAAGAGAACAAGAGAGAGTGACAGCTAAATGAGGGGTGATTTTATGTAGGTTGGATAGGACCAATATAAATGCAAGGGTGGTGGTGGTGGGAGGAGAAAAAGTAACTGTTGAGAGAAGGGAGAATGTTGTAAGGGACAAAAGGGGTGATGAGAAAGAGGCAGCTGCATGAGGATTGTTGATAACAAGGTTGTATAGAACCAGCATGTGTGATATGGGAGGAGGGAAAGTGATAGGAGGAAGATGAGGTGGTGGAAGGAGAAATAAGGAATGAAAGGGAGTGATGGGTGTCAATAATGAATGATAATAGAGGGGGTAGTGGGAATAAGAAGGTGACAGATTGAAAAACTGAAGGGTGCTGGTAAGGGAGGAAAATGAATAATCTCTCTACCAACCCTCAACCCTCGTTTCACAGGTAATGATGGAGAGAGAGGGGGGAAGAGAGAGAGGGGGGA
>NC_069007.1:7759037-7761801 GCF_001194135.2 Octopus bimaculoides
AGAGAGAGAGAGAGAGAGAGAGAGAGAGACAGTAATAAGGGAGGGGGAGAGGGTTAGATGAAGGAATAATGAAGAGAAAGAGAGAGCAGTATATGGAGGTTTAATTTGAAAACACGAGTTCAAAGTAGCCCAAATGCAGAAATTATGGCCCCCATTCTCCATTAACCCCCAACATTTTTATGCCAGTATTTTCCAAGCTGACATGGGTTGGACAAGTTTGTCTAGCACAGAATTGGCAAGTTGCAGTCCTTTTGTTATTCCTTTGTAAAGTTCAGCCCCTGGAAACTTATTTTCATTACTTTGACCCAAGTCCTCTTGGGTCTCTCTCCTCCATTTTCCATCCACCTACAATGTCAGGCATTTCATTACATATCCATACCAACATGGTTTCCGCTTTTGCATACTGCACCTGGTTCATCTAATACCCGTGTTTTCTCTCAGCTCATTGTGTGTGTGTGTGTGTGTGTGTGTATATATATCATCACCATCATCACCATCACTTAACGTCCGCTTTCCATGCTGGCATGGGTTGCAAGATTTGACTGGGGACTGGCGAACCAGATGGCTACACCAGACTCCAATCTGATCTAGCAGAGTTTCTATGGCTGGATGCTCTTCCTAACGCCAACCACTCTGAGAGTGTAGTGGGTGCTTTTTACGTGCTACCGGCACAAGGGCCAGTCCGGCGGTACTGGCAACGGCCACGCTCAAAATGGTGTTTTTTACATGCCACCTGCACGGGAGTCAGTTCAATGTTTTGTTCACATGCCACTGGCACAAGTGCCAGTAAGGCAAGGTGTGTGTGTATATATATATATTTATGTGTGTGTGTGTGTGTGTGTGTGTGTGTGTGTGTGTGTGTGTGTGTGTGTGTATCTACATACTTTTCATTTACACATCCAGTACTACATGCTTGCTATATTTCTTTGTCTTTATAAATCTGCTATATTCACAACTAAAGCATTGCTATCATTCAACATCATACTCCATACACAAGTAACACAATTTTCCCTCTATTCTGACAAAGAAACCATTACTGGTATAAACTTAAACTGCATTTCTCCAAAGTTAATTATCTTCACAACCAGTTGTGCTTTGTAGCCCCTTCAGTAACTTTCATAACCTGGTCCATCAGTTGACAAAGATACTGCTACACCAGTCACTAGTAATGGCACCTTCCAGTGTTATATATGAGTTATAAAGCACAACTTTCATAATCTGGTCAACCAATTTAAATGCTTCTCTCTCTACAGCATTTTTGCCATTGTAGCAACTGACAAAAATGTTGCTACACCAGTTATGACACTTCCTTGTGCTATATAATTGGCTATGAGCATGGTTGGTTAATCCTGAATATCATATTTTTCTTTGCATACACATACACACCTGTTCTTTTTACACAACAGAGGCACCGCCTCACAAACATCCTAGATTTGCAGATGTGCATCTATATCAAATGAAAACGCACAAACATTTATTAACAAATTAAAAAAGCAGAATTAATGACATAAGCATTATTGATTGCACGTGCACAATGTATGCATTTTGTTTGCTGAATTCACTGTGGGATAAAAACTATTTGTCCCCAAGTGCCATCTGGCGAAGAAACAAAACACATACATTGAGCATATGCAATCAATGTTTTTATATATATCATCACCATCATCATTTAATGTCCGCTTTCCATACTGGCATGGGTTGGACAGTTTGACAGATGGCCAGGTAGAAGTCTATCCCAGACTACTGGGTCTGTTTTGATAGGGGTTTTGTGGCTGGATGTCCTTCTTAATACCAACCACACTGAATGCTTTTTACGTGGCACCAGCACAGGCAAGGTCAATTTCGGCATAGTTTTTACAGCTGGATGCCCTTCCAAATACCAACCACTTCACAGCATGGACTGGATGCTTTTTACATGACACCAGTACAGGCAGAGTCACCAAATAACCTTCAAGACAATGAATTTTGAGAGGGGACGAGGACATTGCCCTTCCAAATACCAACCACTTCACAGCGTGGACTGGGTGCTTTTTACATGACACCAGTACAGGCAGAGTCACCAAATAACCTTCAAGACAAGGAATTTTGAGAGGGGACAGGGACATTGTGTCAGATGACAAAAGGTTAGAGTGTGACAGAAGCAGAAGCAAGTGTATGGTTACATGGCCAGAGAGGAAGAGAGAGAGAGAGAGAGACCATACTCAGAACTTTCCCTGTTGGACCATGAGCCTATAGTCAACTGCAAAATATGTGCTGGAGTGTAATCCTGTGGGACTTCACGTAGATGTTGTGCATTTGATGAATATTTGTGAATGTATACATAACTGGAGGGACAAACATGTATTTAGTTAAGCTAGAGGGCATAAACAAACCAACACCAGTTGTCAGGTAGTGGGAGGAGGACACACACACGTTAATGCACAGGTGTGCTTTCCCTGATTACTGTGATGCCTTTGTTATTTAAAGGTCTTAATTCTATCAGATCCTGAAAATTCTATTTTTTACAGGTGTGGCTGTGTGGTAAGAAGCTTGCTTCCCAATCACATGGTTTGGGGTTCAGTTCCACCGCATGGCACTTTGGGCAGGTGTTTATTATAGTATCAAGCTGACCAAAGCCTTGTGAGTGGATTTGGTAAACGGAAACTGAAAGAAGCCCGTCGTATATATATATATGCGTGTGTGTGTGTGTGCGTGCGTGTGTGGGACCGCCATTTCTTGACAACCGATGTTGATGTGTTATCGTCCCCATAACATAGCGGTCTGG
>NC_069007.1:7763402-7767726 GCF_001194135.2 Octopus bimaculoides
GGGGTCGATTTGCTCGACTAAAGGCGGTGCTCCAGCATGGCCACAGTCAAATGACTGAAACAAGTAAAAGAGTAAAAGAGGTAAAGAAAAAAAAAAACCTAATTAGCCATGCAGAGAATAAACCAGAAAAGCCAAAAAATTTGAGATATTTCATTGAAAAAAACAAAAGCTGTTTTTTTCTCCTCATTTTACAAAACTTCGTTTGTTTACAGAAGCTCACAAACAACAGTGAAATTTTATGTAGGACACTAAATATACTTGGTTGGGCTTGTAACAGTTTTTATCATCAACACTATCACAGATGTTGTCCATCTAGAATTTCTTGTTTGTGTGATTTCAATATTAATTTCTCGTCACCATGTTACAAACTGATTAGCTACTATCAATAATTAATATTTCACTGGAAGAAAACAGTTTGTGTTGGTGTTGTTGCAGTTGTTGAGTTCCAAACCAGTATTTGGGCTATCTTGTTTGTTTGTTGTTGTTGTTAATGGTATCAAGGGGGGAGGGGAAGAGGTAGGGGGCAGTGCCCTTGACCCTTTTCAGAATCTCTGCAGTTGGGAAGAAGAGAAGAAGGGAGGGAGGATAGAGTCATCATCATTGTTTTATATCCACTTGCCAAGCTGACATGGGTCGGAGGGGTTGCCATGATTGGAGTCAGAGGACTGCATATCACTCATTTCATTTCTGGGGTGGTTTCTACAGCTGGATGCCTTTCCTAACACGCTTACCCTTTTGTTTCAGTCAATGGATAGTAACCATGCTGGAGCACAACCTTGTAAGGTTTTGTCGAGTGGTTCTCAGCCACTTTTTTACCCATGAATCCCTTTGATTTCCATTCTGCTCAAGTGAACCCTCATAGCCATTTGCTGTTCAAAATATCATCATCATCGTTGTTATATAATGTCTGTTATCCATGCTGGCATGGGTTGGACAGTGACTGAAACTGGTAGACTGGAGAGCTGCACCAGGATCCAATCTGATTTGGCATGGTTTCTACGGCTGGGGGCCCTTCCTAACACCAGCCACTTTATAGTGTGTAATGGGTACTTTTTACGTGCCACCAGCACGGTGACGGTTACGTGACACTGGCATTGGACATAACTACAATTTCCCCTGGCTTGACGAATCTTCTCGAGCATGGCATATCATCAAAGATCTCGGTCACTTGTCATTGCCTCCATGAGGCCCAACATTTGAAGATCATGCTTCACCACTTTGTCCCATATCTTCCTGGGTCTGCCCCTTCCATAGGTTCCCTCCACAGTTAGAGACTGGCACTTCTTTACACAGCTGCTCTCATATTTTTACAATTAAATTGCCTGGAAATTGTATGAAAAATTGTAACACTATTTTGTGTGAACCTGTGCAATTGCCATGTGGTATCCAAGAGACCAGAAAAGCCACTTGGTAGACCTCCATGATGATGGGAAGATGATTTAGTCAAGCAATTCGGGTCAAGATGGAAAAGAATGGAGCAATGAAGACAGAATTAGAAGTGCATTGTGACCTGTGGTGTGTAACAGCATCTAATGGCCCACTCAATACTGTGACACACAGACAACACATTTCATTCAGTTTCCATCTGCTAAATCCACTCACAACGCCATTGTCAGCCTGGGGCTATAGAAGACACTTGCCCAAAGTGCTGTGTAGTGGGACTGAACCCAAGATCACATGGTTGGGAAGTAAGCTTCTCAACCACACAGCCACACTTGTACCTACACAACTACATTTCCCAAAACGGAAATAGAATTATCTACAAAAGATGAAGAAATAAGTACAGGACAATCAATTTGATCAATTAAAAACTGTTAAAGAACTCTGCTCCAGCATGGTCACAGGCTGATGATCAAAGCCTGTGAAAGAGCAAGCAGAGAGAAACAGTTCAAGAAAACAAAAGAGAACTCACCTTTGTGTGTTTTCTGGTGTGTCTTTAAGTTACCTGCGGTGCTGTATGTACGCGTACAACCCGTAAAAGTACATCGGAACCTGAAAAAAGAATCGACAACAATAGAAATTTTTTAAATAAGCTGCCAAACCGTTTCTTTTTTCCTCCCCGTCCCCCTGGCTAGGTAACCATGTCCTGCTCTACAGCAAGACACCTGTTTCTGCCTCTGTGTCTGTCACACACCAATCTTTCATCATCTGACACGAGATCAACCCCTCCAATGCCACATCACCTCTGAAAGGATCTTTAGTCTTGCAAGTTACCTGTTGACCCTCCCAGTGCTGGTGCCACATGAAAAGCATCCAGTCCACACTGTGAAGTGGTTGGCATTTGAAAGGGCAATGTCCTCGTCCCCTCTCAAAATTCATTGTCTTGAAGGTTATTTGGTGACTCTGCCTGTACTGGTGTCATGTAAAAAGCATCCAGTCCACGCTGTGAAGTGGTTGGCATTTGAAAGGGCATCCAGCTGTAAAAACCATGCCAAAACTGACCTTGCTTGTGCTGGTGCCACATAAAAAGCACTGAGTCCATTCTGCGGAGTGGTTGGTGTTAGGAAGGGCATCCAGCCATAATAACCCTTTTAAAACAGACACAGTAGCCAGGTGTAGTATTCTACTTGGCCAACTCCTGTCAAGCCATCCAACCCATGCCAGCATGGAAGGGGGACATTAAATGATGATGATAACCTACTCCTAGAATCCAACATACAGGCTGTCCTTGAGATTCGTCCATTTGATTTTGCATTTCTCAAAGCTTACTAGAGTTGGAGGAGTACTAGAGTACAAAATTGGAACAAATTTTACAACTGCAAATATACTGTAAATCCTTGAGTATAATACGCAGGGGATTTTTAGGGGGCTGTACCTCTGTAAAACCTAAACCTCGTGTATAATATGCACCCCTTCTCTAACTTGAGTCAAGGAGGTCTATATAACGTCCTTGGTTCGTAAACATATATACGGTAACGTCCTTTATTATTATTGTATATATAACAATGCAAACATGTAGCTTTTTTGTGCACTTTGCAGAAAATAAAGAAATAACAGTAATAACGTCAGTGAAAAATAAATATTAAGTAAATTGGTTTTACATATTTATCACTATCAGTTACAAGCCCGACATCACAAAATGAGTCTGAATAAACATTGCCGGACAGCAAAAAAGAGACTCGGACATTGCTTAGAAAATATTTTTCATTTTTAACCTCGTATATAGTACGCACTACGGATTTTGACCTTTAAATTTTAGGAAAAAATTGCAGATTATACTTGAGGATTTACGGTACACACACACACACACACACACACACACACACACTATTCCATTTTTACATGCGTGACACTTACAGTCAGTCAAATAGACCAATTTCAAAGGCTGTCTGTGTGTGTGTTGTCACCATCTGTCTCTCTCACTCTGACTGGGTAACCATTTATCTCCTCTACACCAAGGCACCTGTTTCTATCCCTCTGTCACAAGGCCACTAACCTCTCATCACCTGGCACAAGGGCACTGCCTCCAATTCCCCTCCCCACCCTTTGTTTTGTGAGTTCAGGGATTTCTCTCTAAATATGAAACCAATGGATCCTTAAATATATACATGTGTGTGTGTGCGTATTAAGTAATTGATAGGGAAGACATGCACCGAGAAATTCCTTACATAAATCCTGCAACAAAAGTGTAGTACAACGGATGACACCTGGTAGTCATAAGTGGTGAACATGCTCTCAAGGGACACTACTAGGGACATACACAAAACAAGGTTTGGACACTACATTTTAAAGTCTCCTATCTAAACTTTAATTTTAAACATTATCCATCTATCTATCTATATAAATACGCATTTTGTTCCATTTATTATTATTCTTCACATCTACTCAAAATACATCACTTTAACATGGTATTTCTACCTATTAACCGGGTATGATATCCCAGTTTTTGTGATTTTTGCTACCCCGGTAACTATTAACATATTTACATTATCAAGGTTTTTCAACCGAGATAATATTAATATATACATAAATTGGTTGGCGTTAGGAAGGGCATCCAGCTGTAGAAACTCTGCCAAATTAGATTGGAGCCTGGTGTTGCCATCCGGTTTCACCAGTCCTCAGTCAAATCGTCCAACCCATGCTAGCATGGAAAGCGGACGTTAAACGATGATGATGATGATGATGATGATATATATGAGTAGAATGTAGGCTAGTTGAAATATGTCACATATTTCAAATGCTTTAAGCAAATACACTGAATTTAATGTGGAGAATAAATCTCTGTTAAGGTAAAAAGGTGTGAAAACACCTGGTTCATTCAGTGTCATCATCTATTAGGAATCTCAGACATGACACTCAACGAACTGGTGTTGTCACACCTTTT
>NC_069007.1:7767843-7774251 GCF_001194135.2 Octopus bimaculoides
TATATATAAGGATTTACTTTTTGTAATGAGATAAAAAAAACCAAGGCTGTGTATAATATAGAACATTTATAAATAGAATGTCTTACAGCTGTTTCGAAGATATTTATTATATCCCTTCATTGGAGACGGTGTGAAAGGATGGTTAAGCAATGGTTAATTTAGATAAGATAGGAAATAGAGAAAACGGCGGTGAGCTGGCAGAATCGTTAGCACGCCGGGCGAAATGCTTAGAAGTATTTCGTCTGCCATTACGTTCTGAGTTCAAGTTCCGCCGAGGTCGACATTGCCTTTCATCCTTTCGGGGTCGATAAATTAAGTACCAGTTACGCACTGGGGTCGATGTAATCGACTTAATGCCTTTGTCTGTCCTTGTTTGTCCCCTCTGTGTGTAGCCCCTTGTGGGCAGTAAAGAAACAAGATAGGAAATAGAGAATGAATTGGAGGAACGAAAATAGATGTGAGATATGCAGGGATATTGTATTTGTAGATCCATTATTTAGGCAGAATGGTGTACATATAAGATTCCAATGTCTTGTGGACCCCTTATTTGCATAATCACCGAACCTGGAGCTTAACTATGGTCTATCCATAGCACTTACTCAGCATTACCTGAAACCTCTGGGTCTAATTGACACCACTACCGCTCATAACCTATATATATATACATATGTATACACATATATATATATATTAGCCACATGTATATCCAATATGTACTTTGGCACTGGTAATAAGAGAAATACCTTTTCACTTCTTTTGCTTGTGTCTGTGGATCCTGTCTCTCTATAGTCAGCGTAGCATGTGTAGGGTTAAGGGGCATCGGACTATCACCTGGGTTTATCTGCATTAATATCTGATGTTCAGAGATTGTGTTGTGGATGTACCTGTGGAAGAACAAGAAAAGAAAAAAAAAATAGCAGCAGCACATAAAAACACACACAAAGAAAGAACTTCTCTACTTTGTCCCATGTTAGAATTAGCAGCTAAATCTCCGTTAAATCACACAATTGTTTTTTAAACTAGTGAAGAAAACATTATGTAATGTAATCCAAGCTATGTTCTACCTGAAAAGGAAATTAAAAAACTAAGATTGGCCGGTCATAGCTGGAACATTCTTTAAAAACATAAGGCTGTGAGATCAGGGCTGACCAGAGGCCTGAACAAAAAACAACAATGCATCTAAGATTATATTATTTTAAGGCGGTGAGCTGGCAGAATTGTTAGCCTGCTGGACAAAGAGCGACATTTCGTCTGTCTTTACGTTTTGAGTTCAAATTCCACTGGGATTGACTTTGCCTTTCATCCATTCAGGGTTAATAAAACAAGTACCAGCTGAGTACTGGGTTGATGTAATCGACTTAACCCATAAAATTTCAGGCCTTGTGTCTATAGAAGAAAGGATAGAATAAATACTAGACTTTAAAAATGTACTGGGGTCGAATCATTTGACTAAAAATTCAAGGCAGTGCCCCAGCATGGCCGTAGTCTAATGATTGAAAACAAAAGATTACTCAGTAAAATGACTCATTAAGTTGGTGGTTGGAACATAGCATGAAATTTTGATACGTTTTAGTTAACACCATTTTAAAACAAGAAGCTTGTTTCACAGGATGGAAGGGCACCCTCAGGCGGGTCGGTATCAAAAGGGTTAACTCTCTTGTTACCATATTCTTTCATTCTCTTACTTGTTTCAGTCATTTGACTGCAGCTATGCTGGAGCACCACTCCGAAGGGTTTTAGTTGAACAAGTTGACCCCCAGGACTTATTTCTAGTACTTATTCCATCGGACTCCTTTGCCGAACCGCTAAGTTATGAGGGACGTAAACACACCAACACCAGTTGTCAAGTGGTGATGGGGAACAAACACAGACACGAAGACATACACACATATACGATGGTCTTCTTTCAGTTTCCATCAACCAAATCCACTGACAAGGCTTTAGCCAGCTTGAGGCTAAAGTAGAAGACACTTGCCCAAGGTAACATGCAGTGGGACTGAACCTGGAACCATGTGGTTGGGAAGATATCTTCTGACCACATAGCCTTGCCTGCACCTATACACATTGCATTTGTTTTCAATTAATTTTTAAAAATGAGGAATTTAGAGAAATAAACATGAAATTTTGAAGGAGGGGGTTTAACCCCTTCAGCATTCAGATTTCGCTGTCAAATGCAATGCTTATTTATTCACAGTTTTGTATTAATCATGCATTATCTTGTAGCCTCAAGATTTTAATGATGTGATTGTCTAATTTTAAAATGACATTGTAGGGTAGGTGTGAGAGATTGGATCTGGTCAGTTTTACCATAAAATGAGTAGAATATTTGGGTCAGGTATGACCAGAGTAAATGCTAAAGGGTCAATTTAGACCACTTTAAAGTGAAAAGTTTGTGTCATAGCACTAAGATCAACGAGCCGGTACCAAATGGATTAACATTTCTGTGACCATATTTATGTTGGAATAAAACTTTGTTTCAGTTCATCATCATTTAGTGCCTGTTGTCCAGGCTGACATGGATTGATGGTGTGACCAGGGCTAGCAAGCTGGGGTGGAAGGGGCTGCACCAGGTTCCAGTCTGATTTGGCATGATATCCTTCCTAATGCCAACCACTTCAAAGTGTGTGCTGGGCGCTTCCACGGGTTGCCGCACGGGAGCTTTTGAAAATAGTGAAGAATTTATTGCTAGTAAATTGACTCATTATCAATGTGGTGTTTGGAACATAAATTGACATGAAATTTTGAAGGAAGATTTTTTAGATCACTTTTAAATACGAAGTTTGTATTGTAGAACAAGGAGTATTTTTAGGTGTGTTGGAATCCAAAAATTTAACCCTTCAGCATTCAAACCGGTTATATCCAGCCAAAATATTCCGTTTTTATGTTCAAACTGGCCAGATCTGGACTGCCACCTATCTTATAATTTCATATAAAAAATAAACAATTACATCGTCAAAATTTCGAAACTATCAGATAAAGCAAGATTAATTTAAAACAATGTGAATAATTAAGCATTACATTTGACAGAGTAATCTGAACACTGAAGGGTTAAACACCTAACTATTTGTCCCTCAGAACATTTTAGCCCTTTAGAATTTAAACTAGCTGTATCCGGCCTAAATACTGTTTTATGGTCGTACTGACCAGATCCAATCTCTCACACCTACCCTACAATGCCATTCTACAAATAAGCAATCACGTTGTTGAAGTCTGAAAGCTACAAACTAACGCATGATTAATTCAAAACAAAGAGAATAACTAAGCATTACATTTGATAGAATAATCTGGATGCTAAAGGCATCCTGCCAAATCAGAGCCTAGTCAATCCCATCAACCCCAGCGCTCAACTGGTACTGAAATGGTGGAGCCTGGTGCAGCCATCTGGTTTGCCAGTCCTCAGTCAAATCGTCCAACCCATGCTAGCATGGAAAGCGGATACAACTAGCCAGATCTGGTTTCTCACACCTACCGTACAATGTCATTCTAAAAATAGACTAACACATCATCAAAGTCTACAAGCTGCAAGATAATGTGAAGCCTTACATTTCACAGAGTGATCTGCATGCTGAAGAGTTGATGTATTATCTGTACTTGTGTGTGTTGGATATTGATGTGGCTGTTGTCAAGTTTCAGGCCTTGTGCCTATAGTAGAAAGGATTATTATTATTATTATTATATTATTATTATTATTATTCTTTGCTTTCTAGACCAAAGCAATTAGGTATTAACACTTTAATGACCAAAGACAAACAAAAGCCTAAAATTTGTTAGGAGTGGCTGTGTGGTAAGTAGCTTGCTTACCAACCACATGGTTCTGGGTTCAGTCCCACTGCGTGGCACCTTGGGCAAGTGTCTTCTACTATAGCCTCGGGCCGACCAATGCCTTGTGAGTGGATTTGGTAGACGGAAACTGAAAGAAGCCTGTCGTATATATGTATATATATATATATGTATGTGTGTGTATGTGTTTGTGTCTGTTCCCCCCCCCCCCAGCTTCGCTTGACGACCGATGCTGGTGTGTTTGCGTCCCTGTAACTTGGCGGATTGGCAAAAAGAGACCGATAGAATAAGTACTAGGCTTACAAAGAATAAGTCCTGGGGTAGAGTTGCTCGACTAAAGGCGGTGCTGCAGCATGGCCGCAGTCAAATGACTGAAACAAGTAAAAGAGTAAAAGGAGTAAAAGAGAGTGTAATCAATGAAACCTTAAACATGGACTTGTAAATCTATGATGACATGAACAAATTGAAATATTTAAATGAATCATTATAAAATTAACTTCCATTTCAATGCCATGTTGAAATCAGCTGACCCATATCATGTTTTGCGTTATGACCCATTCCATCTTATGTTTGCTTAAACCTGCTCCTTGGTATAAAATGTGACACTTGAACCCTAAACCTTTTCGATAGCAACCTGCCTCAAAGTGTCTGTGGTTCTGTAACACTAACTTCCTGTTTTAAAGTGATCCAGTTTAAAATTTGTCCCCCAAATTTCAGGTTCACCTTTTTGTATTCAAACCAGTCGTGTCTGGCCAAAACATTCTACATGCTTTATGCTCAAACCAGCCAGATCCAGATTCTCCCACCTACGCTACAATGTCATTCTAAAATCATAGACTCATAACACTGAAATCTCAAAGCTACAAAATAACACACAATTAATTCAAGACAATGTGAAGAAATAAGCATTACATTTGACAGAGCGAAGGCACGTAGCTTAGTGGTAAATGTATATGGCTCACAATTGCAAGGTCAGGAGTACAATTCCCAGTGACATGTGTCCTTGAACTAGACCTTTTATTTTACATTGCTCCAGTTTATTAAGCTGGCAAAAACTAGAAGTATCATTTCAAGTGGCCAGCCTCGTCACACACAGTATCATGCTGAATTTCCCTGAAAACTATGTTAAGCGTACATACGTCTGTGGGGTACTCAACCACTTGCACGTTAATTTCACGAGCTGGCTGTTCTGTTGGTTGGATCAACTAGAACCCTAATCATCGTAACTAATGGAGTACCAGTTATATTTGACAGAGCAATCCGAATGTTAAGGGCTAATGTATGTTCCAAACACCAGCTTAATAACAAAAAAGTTGTTTTGCTAAATCCTTCATTATTTTCAAAACCAAAACAAAAACAGTGTATTTCAACAGAAATATGGTCACAAAAAAGGTTGACGCTTTTGATACCAATCTCTCTAAAACCATCTTTGGTTCTTTGATAGAAACTTCCTGTTTTAGAGTGATCTAAAACAAACCTTCCATCAAAATTCCATGCTAATATATATATATTCCTATCGACAATTTAATAATGACAGTTATTTTACCAAATTTTTTATTTTCAAAATGAACTGAAACAAAAGCAGTGGATTTCAACGGAATTATGGTAACAAAAGGCCTAAATACTGACATTGCATTGTGTTATCCTTAGGAAGGATCTCGCAGTATCATCAGTAACCAACACATTTTGATACATCAACACACACAATGGATTTTGAGCTTGATGGAAAAAAAGAAATAATACAGTTCTTTGCTCAAGAGAACAAAATGCCATGTGGTGTTTGTGTTGGTTCATTGCTCTCACTTCAAAATCACAACTCTGTCTTTCATCCCTCAGGGGCTTGTCGATAGACTGGCAGAAGCCTTAGAGGGTTAAACAAAATACCTTGTGGTGATTGCCTTGACCCGCTCTAGTAGGAATCCTTGGGTGTATTTGGGATTCCACTCTGTTGTCAACCAATTTAACACCACCACCTGGTCCTTGGCTACCTCTAGTAATGTCCACTCTGTTGTCACCCAGTTTAACACCACCTCTTGGTCCTGGGCTACCTTTGTGCCCATTCTGTTGTCAGCCAGTTTAATAACACCTCTAGTCCTTGGCTACCTTTAGCAGAGTCCACTCTGTTGTTACCCAGTTTGCCACCACCCCTTGGTCCTTGGCTACCTTTAATAGTGTCCACTCTGTTGTCAGACTTGAATAACAATGATAAAAAGAGTGTATGTTGGAGGAAGGCATGACAGCCACATCAATATCCAACACACACAAGTACAGATAATACATCAACTCTTCAGCATGCAGATCACTCTGTGAAATGTAAGGCTTCACATTATCTTGCAGCTTGTAGACTTTGATGATGTGTTAGTCTATTTTTAGAATGACATTGTACGGTAGGTGTGAGAAACCAGATCTGGCTAGTTTGAACATAAAACAATATTTGGGTCAAATATGTCCAGTTTAACCCTTTTGTTACCATATTTCTGTTAAGATGCTGTTAATATAACAAAGAATTTAGTAAAATAACTTAGTTATCATTAAACTAGTGTTAGGAACATAAATTGTGACTAAGGTTTGGTGGAAGATTTTAATTCAGAATCACACACACACACACACACACACACACACACACAC
>NC_069007.1:7775156-7778441 GCF_001194135.2 Octopus bimaculoides
GTGTGTTTATGTACCCCGTAACTTAGAGGTTCAGCAAAAGATGCTGATAGAATAAGTACTAGGCTTACAAAGAATAAGTCCTGGGGTCGATTTGCTCGACTAAAGGCGGTGCTCCAGCATGGCCACAGTCAAATGACTGAAACAAGTAAAAGAGTAAAGAGTATATGAAATTGTAATCTGAATGTTTTAAAAGTAATTATACTATTTAATGCATGTGTGTGTGTGTGTGTGTGTATGTACATAAATCATCATCATCATTTAACGTCCGCTTTCCAAGCTAGCATGGGTTGGATGATTTGACTGCAGACTGACAAACCAGATGGCTGTACCAGACTCCAGCATTTCAGTACCAGTTGAGCCCTGGGGTTGATGGGATGGACTAGGCTCCTTCCCCAAAATTTCAGGCCTAGTGCCTTGGCAGAATCGTTAGCATACTGGGCAGAATGCTAAGTGGTATTTCATCCTTTTGGGGTTGATAAAGTACCAGTGAAACACTGGAGTCAAGTGTCAGGCCTTCTGCCTTTAGTAGAAAGGATTATTATTATTATTATTATTATTATTATCATTATTATTTTTAACCCTTTAGCATTCAAATTACTCTATCAAATGTAAAGATTGTTTATTCATATCATTTTCAGTTAATCATATATTATCTCATAGCTGAGATTTCAGTGATGCTACTGTCTACCTTTAGGGTGACATTGTAGGGTAGGTGTGAGAGGTTAGACCCGGCCTGTTTGAACTTAAAACAGGATACGGACTAAATGCCAAAGGGTTAAGGTGAGAAACTGGCAGAAATTGTTAGCATTCTGCATGAATTACTTAGCAGTATTTCTTCTCACTCCTCATACTGAGTTCAAATCCCGGTAAACCTGATTTTACCTTCCATCCATTCTGGGTCAGTAAAATAAGTAACAGTGGAGAACTGTTGGTCAATGTAATCAATCAGACCCCTTCCCCAAAATTCCAAGTTTCGTGGCTACATTGTAAAAAGGATTATTTCTAATTAGGTCAACACGTTAGTTATTTTGCAAGGTCCTATTTTTTTTAATATCCATTTTAAGTTAAGCCTTTAATTTACATAATTAGATTGTTTTTCATAATCCGGTGTCTTTTTGAATGTTTCTTTTTAAAGACATTATTTCATTATTTGATTTGTTTCTGGGTTTGGTCTTTTTTTTTTTTTTTAATTAAAACCAAAAATAATAAATTAAAACAAAATCACATTATGTTCTGTCACAAAAGAAAGCAAGAAATATGCGGAGACCAATGGCACGAAGGTCATGTAACAAACAAAACTATTATTAGCCACGAGATATCCAACTGTGATTCTAGTTTATTCTCTTTTGCCTTGGCTAACCAGCACAATAGTCTAGTATCAGATGTGGCTCCGTGTGTTTGTGGTTGAGATGCTCGCCTCCAAACTGAGTGGCCTTACGTTAAGTCTACTAAAGCTCTAAGCTGACCAAAGACTTGCAAGAGGAAACTGAAAGAAGCCCTGTGTGTGTGTGTGTGTGTGTGTGTTCATGAGTGAGTATGTTTCTGTGTATATATATATTTGTTTTGCCATCATGGTTGTAAATGAGAACATTGCAACCATAAAACCGAAGTTGTTCACTGCCAGTCTTCCATGAAAGACATGTCTGGCCATAGGGAAAAATATTACATTGCTTTGAAGCAGACAAGGGTGGGTGACAGGAAAGGCATCAGCTGTAGAAAATCTGCCTTGTCACTGAAAAGTGGACATTAAACTCTTTAGCATTCAAACTGGCCATATCTAGCCTAAATATTCTCCCTGTTTTATGTCCAAACCAGACAGATGCAACCTCTCACACATACCCTACAATGTCCTAAAAATAAGCAAATCACATCATGAAAATCTCAAAGCTGCAAGATGAATGCATAATTAATTAAAAACAATGTGAATACTTAAGAGTTACATTTGACAGAATACTCTGAATGCTAAGGGGTTAAACGAACAAAAAGATGGAAATAAAAGGGAAGCAAAAAAAAAACCAAAGAAAAAACAAAAATTTTATCTCTTATATTGCGACCATGTTGGGGCATTACCTTGAAGAAATTTCAGTTGAATGAATCAACCCCCTATTCTTTTTTTTTTTTTTTTAAATAGCCTGGTACTTATTCTATCATTCTCTTTTGCTGAACTGCTAAATCATAGGGACTTAAACACAGCAAGACTTGTTGTCAAGCAGTGAGGGTGACAAACACATATATACACACACACACAACGGGCTTCTTTTAGTTTCCGTCTACGAAATTCACTTACAATGCTTCAATCAGCCCAAGGCTATAGCAGAAGACACTTGCCCAAAGTGCCACACAGTAGGATACACACACACACACACATACAACAGGGATGTGCAAGGTAGGCGGTGCCTACCTTGAATAAAATAGATTTGTAGCAACATTTTCGTTTTATGGCAAAATATACATCTAATTCAATAAAATTATGAAGTTTACTCTCATTACTATGCATAAAATGCACAATATTTTATTTTTTTGTAGATTAGGTAGACATAATTCGCCTCTGCTTTTCAATCTTAGTATTTTAGCTATGCATAGTACTGTATTAGTACACGTACGGTGAACACTCCTACAACAACGTTTTCTTTAAGGCGGAAATATTTTCGCTTATTTTTTGTGTGTTTTACTACATAAAAGTCAGCAACTGCCTACCCCAAGTAACTACTGATGACACGTGCCTGATATGGTTCCGGGGTCAGCCCCACTTGGTGGCACCTTGGTCAAGTGTCTTCTACTATATCCTCGAGCTGACCAAAGCCTTGTGAGTGGATCTGGTAGACGGAAACTGAAAGAAGCCCGTCCTATGTGTGTTTGTCCCCACCAACCGATGTTGGTGTGTTTACATTCCCGTAACTTAGTGGTTCGGCACAAGAGTCCGATAGAATAAGTACTCGGCTTACAAAAATTAGTCCTGGGATCGATTTGCTCGACTAAAGGCGGTGCTCCAGCATGGCCGCAGTCAAATGACTGAAACAAGTAAAAGAGTAAGTGATTTTGCTGTTATGACTGTTTGGAATGCCTTACAATAACTATTCAGATTGATTTTGGCCATTTTAGTTTTTAACTTAAAAACCATGGGTGGAGCCATTTTGGTATAACAAAAAGAAAAAAAAAAAAATTGTAAATATATTCAAGGGAGGTTTCGCTGTAGTTTCTAGCACAATCCAAACCACGCCCTCTTTTCACTCTCACATGTATTGATACTTCTTCAATATTTTGATAGAATGATAATGCTGCAGT
>NC_069007.1:7778701-7781164 GCF_001194135.2 Octopus bimaculoides
TATATATATATATATAAGTACTTTTACAGACAAATACCCCATGTATGTATATTTGAACTCAGAACATAATATATACTTATATATAAATATATGTGTGTGTGTGTGTGTGTGTGTGTACGTACATATAAAAGCACCCACTATACCCTCAGAGTGGTTGGCGTTAGGAAGGGCATCCAGCTGTAGAAACTCTGCCAAATCAGGTTGGAGCCTGGTGCAGCCATATGGTCCGCCAGTCCTCAGTCAAATCGTCCAATCCATGCTACCATGGAAAGCGGACGTTAAACGATGATGATGATAATCAGTTATTTGTAGGATTCATTTGCATGAAAGTATTGTAATAATCAGGACACAAAGAGTTGAGATTAGCATATCTGTGTGAACAGTGTAAACAGACACTCACATATATCAATGACTATATGGACATGTTTTAACACATATGCATGTCTCTCTCTCTCTCTTTCTCTCTCTCTCTCTCTCTCTCAATATATATATATATATATATATATATATATATATATATATATATATATAAACATGCATATGGTGAAGGTCAAAGCACAATCTTTACATATCTTTCAATGTTCTTGTCTTTCCCTGATATATTAAAGCATGTGAAGCAGACCTGTTTTTGTCTTTTTCCAAATAATACTTTTCTCAAATATAAAAATATCTTCATACTTTGACCATGAGAAAGTATCAAAAAAAAAAATAAATAAATAAATCAAATGTAAACGTCAAAGATTTTAAACTGCTATTATGCGTGTATAAGAACATACTCTTTACTCTTTTACTTGTTTCAGTCATTTGACTGTGGCCATGCTGGAGCACCACCTTTAGTCAAGCAAATCGACCCCAGGACTTATTCTTTGTAAGCCTAGTATTTATTCTATCGTTCTCTTTTGCCGAACCGCTAAGTGACGGGGACGTAAACACACCAGCATGGGTTGTCAAGCAATGCTAGGGGGACAAACAGACACACAAACACATACATATATACGATGGGCTTCTTTCAGTTTCCGTCTACTAAATCCACTCACAAGGCTTTGGTGAGCAAGCTACTTTGGTAAGCAAGCTACTTACCACACAGCCACTCCTGCGCCTATATACATATAGAAAATCAGTGACTTGTTTCAGTCAATAAATTGAGCCCATGCTGGGGCACTGTCTTGAAGGTTTTTAGTTGACCAAATTGGTAGTATTACTTAAAGCTTGCTACTTATTCTACTGGTCTCTTCTTTTGCTGAACTGCAAAGTGAAGAGGATGTAAACAAACCAACACCAACTATCAAGTGATGAGACAAAATACAATGCGTGGGTGAGTATACGATGGGCTTGCACATAGTAACTATCTACTAAATTCACTCACAAGGCTATGATTGACCTGGAGTTATAGTAGAAGATACATGGGGTGGTGCACAATGGGATTGAACTGGAAACTAAATGGTTGCAAAATGAGCAGCTTAACCACATAGCTATGCCTATATATATATATATATATATATATATATATATATATATATATATATATATAGGTGGTGGTGAAGCATGACCTTCGAACATTAGGCCTCACCGAGGCAATGACTAGTAACCGAGACCTTTCGAAATATGCAGTGCATGAGAAGACCCAGCAAGCCAAGTGAGACCATAACCTGTGGCCTACTTATGAGTACCCCTCATTCACTGGACAATAAACCTTGCTTGCGAAGACCTGTTGAGGCAAGTGAAATCGAAATCAAATTCGCAAATTCAATGACCGGCACCCGTGCCAGTGGAGAACTAAGAGCACCATCCGAGTGTGATCGCTGCTGGAGCAGCTGACTGTACTGCCTGACTGGCCCTCGTGCTGGTGGCACACAAAAGCACCCACTGCACTCTCGGAGTGGTTAGTGTTAGGAAGGGCATCCAGCTGTAGAAACTGACAGATCAGATTGGAGCCTGGTGTAGCCTTCTGGCTTGCCAGTCCTCAGTCAAATCGTCCAACCCATGCTAGCATGGAAAGCGGATGTTAAATGATGATAATGATGACACACACACCACACATAAGTAGTTTGTTTGATAACCAGGACGTCTAGGAAGTTGCCAGGGTAACAAGACAACAGAGTCAGCCAAAGTAAATAACTATTATAGCATTGAGTACTTCACCTGCTCTATTCCTTACCATGTGTGTGTATACTCTTTTACTCTTTTACTTGTTTCAGTCTTTTGACTGTGGCCATAAACACACCAGCATCGGTTGTCAAGCGATGTTGGGGGGACAAACACAGACATACAAACACATACACACATACATATATATATATACGACAGGCTTCTTTCAGTTTCCGTCTACCAAATCCACTCAAGGCATTGGTCGGCCCGAGGCTATAGTAGAAGACACTTGCCCAAGATGCCACGCAGTGGGACTGAACCCGGGACCATGTGGTTGGTAAGCAAGCTACTTACCACACAGCCACTCCTACGCCT
>NC_069007.1:7781942-7782338 GCF_001194135.2 Octopus bimaculoides
ACTAGCCTGATAGACTCGGCTATGTCAAGATGGATTTATGTATTCTTCCTCCCACTTGGATTTTTATGTATTTTTTCTCCCACTTGGATTTGAAATGTTGCCACAATTATAATATGTCTATTCCACTGTAATTTTCTGCATTTTCGTGCAGCTGAAGATTGCTCTTCATATTGCATTTAATGTAATGCTCGCATTACTTAAATAAATGGAGTAGCATGAAGCGTGCGTACTGCAATCACCTTTGAAACCCGTGTTGCTTATTTTGATCACCTATCCTTTTGGAATGGTTTTTGTATAATATAATACCATACCATACGATATTCTGGTGCCTACACATAAGTACCATATTCAATCTTGAATCTAAATCTAAACCCTCTCTCTCTCTCTCTCTATATA
>NC_069007.1:7782715-7789795 GCF_001194135.2 Octopus bimaculoides
ATATATATATATATATATATATATATATATATATATATATATACACACACACATACATACATACATACATATATATATGTATATAGTGTGCGTGTATAATTAAAAGCTTTCTAGAATCTACTAGAAATTACGATCGCATTCGACTGCAGCGGAATTTGAACTAAGGAAGACGACCGCGACACCGGACTGTAAAACTGCACTCGCGAAACCAAAACAATAATAATAAATCATTTATGCTTTTCAAAAAACAAATTTCATCTGATGGAGACTGAATATTCACATCCGTCATAGAAGAAAGGGAAAAAAGAAAAAATTACAAGTTGAGACAAGCACGTTGTTTAGTTCAAATCAACCCTTGATCTGGGAAACCTATGATTAAAGACATTTCGCTTACACACACACACACACAAAGAGGATGTACAGAGTATGTAGGACCTACACTAAACACCGACTCAATCATCTGTCCTTCTTATTTTAAAAAGGTATCGTGAAATTTGACGAAGATATGGCTGTAATTGTCTGTTGCTGGCTTGTTGAAACAAACATGTTGTTACTGACGAGTCCCAGGTCAGCTCTAATTAAGGAGACATATCGTGAAAAGGTATTCTAGCCGTGGCCACTTCATTTATTTTATGACTCACCCCCAACCTTTTTTTAATGTGGAAGGATTGGATGTAATCTGAAAAGGATTTAAGCTGCTACATCTAGTAAACCGAGAGAGGATCATACCTGGTCTCTGTTGTAACAGGCAGGATTTCACCAAGGACATTGATAACATAAGTGATAAAGCTCCAAGTATGGGAAACGAAACCGAGTCGCAAGAAACCGTATTGCTTTTAGAAAGATGAGAGGAAGTCTGAGTAATATTAAAAGGGAATGGTGTGGGCGTTACGTAGTTCCCGGAATTGGTAGAATGGTAACGAGTTCTTCAACATGAAGCACGTTCTTAGAATTTATAATTATTAGAAGAGAGGATAACAAAACTACGTGATGGTCATGCCTTTTTCGAAAATCGGTGACGAGAGTAAATATAATATGAAAACAGGATATGAACATTAAAGTCAATTATCGCTCGAATAAACTATCTGACATGTACACCCTCATTAAAAACCACACACACACACATATTACTCTTTTACTTGTTTCAGTCATTTGACTGTGGCCATGTTGGAGCACCGCCATGCACACACTAGAAGCAAACATTATATATATTAACATACACATGTGTAGCTGTATAAACATACTCACTTTTCTTTTAAATAGATTACAAAATATAGTTATAATTCGCTTGAAAACAGGTACAATACAAAGTTGACGAGCCGTTGCCAAGAAAACTTCGAAGTCACAGTGACTATGTATTTCTTTATCATACACCTGTACAAATATACACGTGTCGTTATGCCTGTATTTATATATATATACACACACACACACAGACATATATATCTGCAGAGATACATATACGCAGAGAGATAAACACAGATTGTTATCAGCTGAAATGTGTTTCTAATACTGTATGAAATGCATAACATACATTAGATAGAGACACACATGGTATATAGATTCGTACACAAATTATGTATGTGAGTGCGTGTGTATATATTTCTGTGTATATCTTATATAATATTCACACGTCAACACCTACGACAAGTTCATAACAAACAGGTAATCAGGAAAGCAGTTATTCAAAAGATATCCTCCACGCCCTACAAACCACAGAAGACAATGCTGCCCTCCATAAACTCAAACCCACCCTCTAACAGACACAGTAATAACGACAATAATATATATATATGTAATAATTATTTAGGAAACTAATCAAGGGAATCCCTTACCCGCCGACGGAGGTCTCGAGGTTAGCAGTGGATGTCTGTATAATGTTCCCGTCACCTCCTTTCCGTACATCGAACAGATGCGGAAGGAGGAGTCGCCGTCGTTGTTGTCGTTGGCAGTCATCGCTTTCATCGCCAGTCTGCCTCTCATCGACCTTGTTATCGTCACACCCTGCTCCTGCTTCTCCTCGTTTTCTCTCCCCGCTTTCGTTTCCTTCTTCGTCCTCCTCGCCTTCGACCTTAAACTTCACCATAGCACCGTAGTCTTCCTCGTCCATGTCCGTCTCGATGAAGACGGCTGTCATCGAACTCATGTCGTTCTCCTCGTCTTCTTCGTCGTAGCCGATTGGGTTCTCTCCGACGTAACTGATGAAAGGCAACCTTTCATCGTCATCATCATCATCACCGTCTTCGTCTTCTCCGTTATGGTGATGGTGGTGATAATGTGACTGCCCCTGTGTTATGTCGTGGCGGTCTTCCTCGTTTTTGTGATAATATCCTCCAGCCACAACACAACCACAGCTACCACCACCACAGCTACCACCACCACCACCACCTCCAGCTCTGTCCGAACTGTTAGCGATGCTATTATCATTGTTACTGGGGGTATGGTTGCTGTTTGTTGCACTAATAATTGCAGCGTTTTCTCTGTTGGGGTCGGTGCTTGTGCAAGGCCGAGGGCTGTTCTTTTCTTCCATAGTTACAAAGGAAGAAATTTCCATGAAGAAGAAGGAGTAGAGCTGTGACACCCTCTCCTACTTTGTTGTCGCCCTGATAGCCTGAAAATATTGATTACAGGTCAGTTAACTTATGCCTTTATGGTCCTTTCGAGTCTTCTCCGAAGACCACTTCTTTCGATACTGTACCAGGACAGCAACTAAGGCAAGCAAAAGGTGGCCAGCGAACAATACACTACACGATTTACGATTGGTTAAATTCCTGCATATTATCCAATCAGACGAGTTGTTCTTTAACGCAATCCTTCTTCACATCTCTTACGCTGTTTGTCTCTCCCTCTTTTTTCTTTCCCTCTCTTTATCGTATACGGTGTCTCTTCCCTATCATTCTTTCTCTGTATCTCTGTATTTTTTCCCCCGTTTATATTTCTCTATTTCTTTCCCTCTTTCTCTTTCTCTCTCTTTCTTTCCCTCGCTCTTCTCTCCTTATATTTCTCTTTCTCTCTCTTTCTTTCCCTCTCTCTATTTCTATACATCTCCCTCTTCCTTCCCTTCCAGCTGTCAACCAATCACCATCACTCTCAGCTCCGCAAACAATTTCTTAACCACAAAAAACGGGAAGTCATTCAGTAAACTAATCACTCACATGTAATTATCTCCCTTTAAAACCTTACCGCTCTTGTGCGCAGTCGTGACAGGAAATCATTCTTTTTAGCTTGCGCCATCCAAAATGGTGAGTACCGTGGTGTTTTCTCTCTTCCTAAATCCACATTAATCTTAATTACTGCTACCATCATATAGTTTAAATTCCATATTATCGCATGCAATTATCCCCAAACTTTATTTACATGTTTATACTTACCGATCTATGCTGATAATTAACAAATAACATATATTATACTTTCCAATCGTGTTCCCATTTCGGTGATCAATGGTGCGCATATACTACACACTTCTATTTATAATTACATCGTTATCGTCCTTATTTTATATTTGATTTATTTTAGGTAACAGTAATCAATCATGTTGTAATATATACTGATTGATTTATGCTCTCAAAGTTATATTTATAATCGAATTTAATGAAAAACGTCAGCGCGTGGATCTGACGAAGACCGAAATTATAAAATGGCGTCTCTTGCCACAAATCTCAATTAAAACCTGCTTATGGAACAAATAACGCGAATTCATCGCTTATATTGATCCAAGTAAAGGGATCTTGAAATATATTTTTAATTGATCTTTTTAATTTGTATATCGAACGATTCCTTTTTTTTTTTTCCTTATTTTTCTAGTTGATGATTTGCAAATGTTTGATTTTATTACAACACGTGTTATCCACTCTTAATTATCGATTGTCTGCGTACGATCGAATTTTTGTTCCTCAAATTGTCCTTTTAAACATACAGGCGCAGTCCTGGTTGTGTGGTAAGTTTGATTTCCAACCACGTGGTCTTGGGTTCAGTCCTGCTGTGTGGTACCGCTACCTTGAGCATCTTCCACGGAAACGGTGGGGCGGAGGTAAAGAATACGTACACCACCCGATTTCGGCGTAACAAAGACCCTAAACGCCTGGTGTACATATTCTTTACTTTCGCCACGGTGTGGATGTTAGTGTTTACTCTCCCCATCCAACTTGATAACGGTGTTGGTTTGTTTACGATCCCTTTCATAGCGGTTCGGCAGGAAGTGACCGATAAAATAAGTGCCGAGATTATATATATAAAAAAAAAGCACTCGTGTTAATTCGGTCAAGCGCTGCCCCCAGCTTGGTCACCGTATTGGTATTAAATTCGCAAAAAAAAATCTGAAAATATCCGGAATATGTAATAGTTATGGGCAGATTAACGCCTTTCTCTCTATATATATCTTTGTGTGTGTGTTTGCATGTACGTCATCGATTTTTCGGAATCATCCGGAACTTGTAATCCGCACAAATGTGGAAATGTCCGAGAGTTGTGAAAAAGAAAGAAAGTTCACTAGGCCAACGTAAATTGGGTTGGCGTTGCAACACTACACCCTATGTTTGTAAATAAAAGCTTGTTAATGCTGTTAATTTAGATCAAGGTTGATTTGTGTGTTGTGTGACTTCAGCCCAGGTTTTTTTTTACAAGATCAAAAATATTCCAGCTGTCCTAATCCTGTATTCAGACTACGAGTATTGGGCTGCAGTGACCATAGAAGCTCACTATGCTGATGATTGTAAAAGTTATTTAAATTTCGAATGGTCTTTGTGGTGAGTAGCTGGCCGTTTTAGTAGTAATCACACGGTAAAGTGATTGATTTTAGAAAGGGCCGCCAACATGGTGTGGCAACTCGTCTGATGGAAAATAAAACGTCAAGTGGATCACATTTCTATGAAGCTCTATTTGGTCACTTGACTTATTGTATTCCCATCGTAATTATCTAAGGAACATATTTGGATTTACCTTGTCCTAGATAAGTTTATAAAATATAGCCAAGAGAGAATACTTTGTTGGTCTGTATGAAACTTATGGTTGGCTCACAGGGTACAGAACCAGAAATGGAGCTTTTCTGCAATAGATAGTGTATTCATTAGTTCTAATGTTGAGTGCTGGTGGATTACAGATTTCTGTTAACACAGCAGCAGATGAAGAGTAGAGTATATAGTAAATGTGGGGAATATCTGAAAGTAGAGGCGATGTATTAATTATTGCCCTGGCTTTCTACTTTATACACGAGTAATTATTTCATCAAAGAGAATGTGTCAAAGTCTAGTTACATTCATGTAATAATGGGTGAAGTCCATTCCAACGTGGTCACTGTTCTTAGTCATTGGGTGTGAAGACTTGTGCTGGAAATCATTCTGGTTTGAAAAGTGGAAGGAGATGGTGGGATAAGGCAGCCCTGTATACACTATTAGTGTTGTAGGGAGAAAAAAAGTGGAGCCATGGGGGCATTTCAAGACTAAACATAAAACCAACCATGGTGGCAGCAAGGAATGGTATTTGATCAATGAACTGGATTGATTGATCTTGTGGTTGAGGGTTGATGGCAGACTCAGTTACTCCTCCTCTCCATGCACTGGTTTCATATTGCAGTGTCCTACATCCAGTCCATGATCTCACTCAATCTTTGTCTAACATGGCCAAGATACAGCACTTTTCCCAAGTGCAGTTAAGAAGCTTGCTTTCCAACCGCATGGACTTGGGTTCAGTCTCACTGCATGGTGTCTTGCAAAAGTGTCTTCCTCGGACTGACCAAAGCCATATGAGTGGATTTGGTTGATGGAAACTGATAGAAGCCTGTGTGTATGTCTGTCCCTCCACCACTGTGTGTTTGTATTCCCCATAACTAAGTTTGGCAAAAAAAAAAAACAAGGAATAATTACCAGGTTTACAAGATAAAGCATTGGGGTTGCTGTCTCAATTGAAGCTGTTGTATTAGTTTGTATCTGCTACAGCTTGGGAAAATTTATGTTAATTATTTAAACTTGCATTTCTGTGCTTTTTTTCTTTTTTTTTCTTTGCCCTTTATTAATGCAAATCTCGTTTTATTTTCCAGGGTTACAGAGGTCGAAGAAAGCATATTAAGCGTTTAGCCGCGCCTAAGCATTGGATGCTGGCAAAGCTCGGTGGTGTTTTTGTAAGTTTTGTCATTTTGTTTATTTTCGAAAAATAAGAAATCCACTTTGCAACCACCGGGTATTATTATAAGTTCAATGTGTGACGGCTTTGGCAAGTGTTGGTCAGACAAGCAGTTTCATTTGGAAAGATGTCTTGACTATGGGGAAAACATCACTTTGCTTGAAAATGGGTGAGAAGTAGTCTGACCCATAGATGTTGAACTGGTGGTGATGTATGTTTATTTAGATGCAGATCTTTGTACAAGTTGAGAGATGGGTGTGTTTATAGTCTCACGGATGCATTAACACTAACTTTTTTTTTTTGTCAGTGTTTTTGCTTCCACCTAGAATTCAAAGGAAATTACTACCATTCCCTTCACACTTTGCTTTTCGGACCTGGGCATCAATGTTTTAGAACTGATCTGTTTTCCATTGCATTTCAAACAGATTCAGTACTGAGTTCCCAAAGCAGAAATATCGTTATAGCAAATATTCTGCTCAGTACAACAGATTTGCTTCTCGGTTGCTTGACTGTAACAACTTCAGCATGTCCCTTAGTGGCTGAAGATATCTGCATCTCTGATGAGCAGCAGAAGTGGGGATGCATCATAGCCAATTGTTAAGAGGGATTCTTTTGGGGGTTTGAACAAGTGTAAGAAAAAACAGTTTTGGTGAATTAGTTGAAATTGTGCTTGCAAAGTTTACTGCTCCATGTATCTGAATGACCGCTAATGAATTAACTTTTTATTTTTTTTCAATCAAAGCCAGGCATTTTAAGGTTTGCAAATTAGTATAAATGAGCGAGTTAGCCCTTTAGCATTTAAATTGGCCATATTCGACCAAACCATTCCATTTACTTGATGTTCAAACTGGCCAGATCCAGCCTATCTCACCTGTCCTAAAGTGTTGTTCTAAAAACAGTCACATCATTGAAATCTCAATCATCATCATCGTTTAACGTCCGCTTTCCATGCTAGCATGGGTT
>NC_069007.1:7790436-7802172 GCF_001194135.2 Octopus bimaculoides
CATGCTAGCATGGAAAGCGGACGTTAAACGATGATGATGATGAATTACCACTTGATTAGGCTTCAAGGATTTATCAGCCGTTAAGCTTTTGCATATGTGGCCTTTGCATAGCTTAGGTTCCATGTATCTTGTTTTGGGATTATTAGGTGCATACATGGTTGTCTGTTTACTGGGTCCTTTTTACATGGCTGTGTGTTTAAGAAGTATCCTTCTCAATCACAGTTTTGAGTTCAATCACTAGTGGCATTTTGGGCAAGTGAATTTGGTAGTAGGAAACTAAGTGAAGCATGAATACGTTTTTGTTCTCCTTGTCTAGACATCATGTGATTGTTGTAAATTAATATGATTCATTTCTGAAGTTTTGCAAAAATGTCTGGCCATGGGGAAGTATTTCCTTGCTTGGAAATGTGAGGGTTGGCAACATAAAGGCCATCTAGTCATAGGACGTCTACCTCATTAAACACCATCCAATCTATGCTAGCATGGGGAAAGTCGATGTTAAAATGATTCTGATTAATCAAGAATTTGGAAGATATTTAGTAAAATTGGGTTGGTGTTTTGAATAGAATTTCAGAAGGGTTTTGGTGAAGGCTGATTTTGAATTTAATAATATTATCCTTTTGACATTCAGATTATTTTGTTTGTTTATTTTTGAGTGTTTTGGAAATTTTGTAAAATAACTCTGGGGTAGGTGAGGGTCCAGGACTGGCCAGTGTTGGGATATAAGGTAGAATATTTGGGCTGGATGTGACTAGTTTGAATTTATAACTTTTTTTGTCTTTGATTAATGGCAAGAGAGTAAGAAGTCCTTTCATTAATTATTTTGTGCATTGGGTGTTTAGAAAATATTAGCTTGTGGATATTTACTGGATTATTGGGATTTGGTAGGGGGTAGATAAGGGGTGTTGGGAAGTATCCCCTTTTTTCTGCTTTCCCTGCTGGTATAGGTTGGACAGTTTGACTGAAAACTGGTATGCTGGTGAGCGGCACCTTGTTCCAATCTGATTTGGCATGGTTTCTACAGTTGGATGCCCTTCCTAATGCCAGCCACTCCATGAGTATAGTGTGTGCTTAAGACACTTAAGATTCATTTTGGGAGTTTAGGACTTAACCTGTTTTATTCTTGTTGTGAGTTGCTGGTATTTTTACAATTACCCTTTTATTTTTTCTTTCCTTCTTTCAGGCACCCCGACCCAGCACAGGACCCCACAAGGTGAGGGAATGTCTGCCGTTGATAATTTTCCTTAGAAATCGTCTGAAGTATGCACTCACCTCTGATGAGGTGAAGAAGATTGTGAAGCAGAGGTTGATAAGAGTTGATGGACAAGTGAGAACAGATCCCACGTACCCAGCTGGTTTCATGGGTGAGTCCTGACACCCTTGTTTTGTTATTCTTCACTGAGGAAGGGACCTACAATTGAAGAACATTCTTGTTTCTTTAGTTTCATTAAAGTAAGTGGGGTGCTGGAAAATTACTGGCTTTATGGATATTGTGGGGAGTGCTATGGTCATCTCGGACCAGTTCTCCCTTTTGGTCTCTGAGGAAGAGCTTTTCTGAGCCATTGCACTGGTTTGTGGTTTCCGCTCTATCATTGTTGTTGTTACTTGTACTCATTCATTGCTTTGCTCACGGGAAAGGCTCTCATTGTTTACATTTTTGAACTAGCTGCTATTAAACAAAATTAATTGACCTGTCCTCCAAAACTGGGGAGCAAAACAGGAAAATAAACTCACCACTCAACAGCAAATGACTTGTTGTCCATGATGGTATCAACTTAAAGGGTGCAAATACACTATTTTCTGTTTTTTCCATATAAAATCTACAGGGTGAGGCTGACAGGATCAACAAAGAATTTGTCCCAAGAAAAAGAATACCTGTATCCTGTATGTTTTTTGCATGCAGAATTCAAAACTAATGTCAGATTATCTGTACCACCCACAGTTTCTTGGTTTCACATTATCCCTCTCAATTTCAGTAGAGTTTGAGACATATTCCTAATTTAAATGTTTATGAATAGAATTAACCTAATGAAAGCATAAATCTAGCTGAGTCACCAAAGCTAGGCAACACTGAATCAAGATGTTTTGTCTACTGTGCTAAGTGCAGGTGTACTAAGTTCACATATTCCATTCACCTTCATAATACCAAGAAACTGTATAAACAAATTTTGCTATATTTGGGGTGACTTAACATTCAAGTCACAAAAATGGCATTTCACGCCATTGATTAATAAGTGCTATGAGCATTATTTTGACTGCAAAGTGGGTGAACAAGATAAAAGCTGGGCTCGTCGGGCTTCTCACTCTATGGGCCAAAGGTTTATACCTTTTGCCATCCCTATGATTTGGAGAGAGCCCAAAGATCACACTTCAGATTGCTATTTCTGTATGACGAATATACAAGGTATAACCTCAAAATCCAAGCGTACTGTAAAATATCTTAATATACAATCTGCTATGAGACTAGTAACCCTCCAAAACAAATGACACTTCGTGATGACGAGTCAAGTGAAGATGTGGAGAAAGAAACAGAAGACTTTGTGCCAAACTGTTCATCAAGTGAACCACATTTGTTGAGTCTTGGGGATTTAAACTTGTCAGAAAAGCAAGCTGAACTTCTGGGTTCCTAGTTAAAGGGCTGGAATCTTGTCCAAAAAGAGACCAAAGTTAGTTTTCATTGTGATTTCGCAATTTTTTTTTTTCTCGTTTGAGGATGGTGTGGTGTTTTTTTTTTGATGAGGTGTATTCTGTTGTGGAGTAACTTAACCACAAAGTTTAGAAGACATAATTCAATTTTTCATACAAAAGTAATTTAGTGGGTGTTACATTCCAAAACCTTCCACAGAAATAATTAAAATCTAAAAAATTTAAATACCTATTAGCTGCAGAAATCCATGATATACTGAGGAGTCTGTGGTATAGATTTACAAATATTAGCCAGAAAAATCCGTGATATGGCGAGGGATTACTGTATAACCGATTTATTGTACATTAGTTTTGGCAGCAAAATCTTAGATAAACTCCAAAGGGGCATATGGACCCTGGTTGAGAACTGCTTTTCTGCTTTTTCTATGTAGTCCCGAAACTGAGAGAGCTTTCTCTCAAGTTGTTGCGGTGTTAATGGTAATGGTTTGTCTCTGGCATACATCGAAGCCAACAGTTGAATTACTAACCAGTTGGTCATAATATGCCAATATCAAAATCTTTTACACGGTCACTATTTGTACCTTTTATGGTCCTGTAGTATCACCAAGTATTAGGACATGCCTCTGGACGTTTTTACCATCTCTGAAGGGTTTGTGCTTTTGGGTACATATGTCAATAGTTATTGAAAGTGTATGGAAGTGTCATGCTGTCTTTTTCTTGACTTTTTTGGTTACTCTCCTTATCTTTTATAGGTTTCAGCCAGAGGCCGAGGCCATGCTAGTGCACCTTATTTGTTTCATATATCTTCTCAAAATCATCCTTTTTTTTTTTTTTTTTTTTTTTTTTAACCATTGGGTATGGAAACCTTTTCTTGTTACTCTCTTCTTTTGTCTGTTCATGTTCGTCTATTACTTGCACTTTGGTAGCTTGTGTTGCTCACTGCTGAATTGATCATCAGGTGTCAAAATCGTGATGATGTTTGGTCACCAGCAGATGAAAGGGTTTTGTGGTTTGTCCATGTTCTTTTGTTCCCTATTAACATGTTTTTAATCATATTGGGATGGTGGAATTGCTAACATGCTGGACAGTGCTTAGTGGCATTTCTTTACGCTGTATGTTTTGCGTTCTATAGTTTCAAGCTGAATTTGGTAGACAAAGTGAAAGAAGCCAGTCATATAGATATAGATGGATAATTCCTGTGTTTCTTTTCAGATGTTATCACTATTGAAAAGACCGATGAATATTTCCGTTTGATTTATGATGCAAAAGGAAGGTTTATTGTGCACCGTATTAAAGCTGATGAAGCAAAGGTAAGTGGAATGGTTGTCTGGTTTCTAAAGGCATTTTTTTTTTCTTCTCTTTCTTTTTCAAAGCTATTATGTGAAATGTTTTGGTTATACTAGACACATGTAGGTTCTTTCTGTACATGTGCTGTACTTCCCTAATAAAGTAATCTCCTATTTAAAGAAGCTTTTCAGCTGATAGTAATATTTGAAGTCAAGTTATAAAAGAAAAATCTATCACTGAAATGTTCTTAACTTCTGTCCATTTTTCTGTGCTTGCATGAGTTGGACAAGATTTGCTGGTGAGGCGACTTTCTGGTGACACATGTTGTCCATTTCTCACCAAGGTTATGTTTCCCCTTGTTTCTTGAAAGATTAAAAGTGGAGGATACCTCCTCCTATCTGATTGTGGTACCCTTTTACAACTTGGTGTGTGGTGTTGAAACAAGGTGGCACAAACAATCATAATCTCCATGCATGGACACAGTGGGCTTCTCTTGGTTTCCATCTACCAAATCTGCTCAAGACTGGCCTGAGGTTGTAGTAGACACTTGCCCAAGGTGTCGTACAGTGGGGCTGAATCCAAGAGTTTATGGTTGGGAAGCAAGCTTCTTACCACATAGCCATACCATCATTAGGTAAGAATTCTTTAAACCAGCCATATCTGGCTCAAGTATTCTACCTGTTTTCTCTTAACACTGGCCAGCTTTGATCTTTCTCACCTACTCTAAATTAACATTCTAAAAATAATCACATTATTGCAATCTCAAAGCTGTCTGATAATGCATGATGAATTGAAGACATTGCAGGGTATGTGTAAAAGGCCGAATCTTGCCAATTTGAAAACAAAACGAGTACAATATTTTGGCCGGATATGTCCAGTTAATCTGAAAAGCATCAGGATGAATTCCAGATGTGATTGACTATTATTTGCATAAAATATTATGATTTTTGGGGCCTTTCTATTCATGTTCTCTGACAAGTGTTCGGTAAATATAATATCCACCCCTGTTAGTAAATGTATACTAACCCATTGATTCTCATTCTGACAGTCCAAAATCACAACTTGTCGTTAGTGATGAAAATTAACCAAAGACAACTGCAGCCTTTCATTTCAAACTTTTCAAGGGTTTTGCAACCTTTCTGTCCATGTTTTGTGATAATTTTTTTACATCACTCAAACCCTTGGAAGAAGTGTCCAGAATCAATGAAAGGGATATTTTTATCTGATGTATATTCATAAACATGATATTACCAATTACTGTGTGTTGTGCAGTTGAACTTAACCTTTCTCTTTTCGTCTTTAGTATAAACTGTGCCGTGTAAAGAAAGTGCAAACTGGTATAAAGGGAATTCCATTCCTAGTAACACATGACGGTCGTACAATCCGCTACCCTGATCCACTCATCAAAGTCAGTGACAGTGTTTTGTTAGATATTGCTACTAGCAAGATCAAAGAGTTTATCAAATTTGACTCGGGTAAGTTAACTGTCTTGTTTTCTGTAATCGTTATCTTTGATAAGTTCTCCACTTGTCAATCACAGGCTCAGTCTTTGCGCTGGCCGGACAGGTATGTGATTGCTAGTAGTGTGTGCAAAGTTTTACTTCTCCTTTTCCATACGAGCAGTATTTCACCATTACTAGGCATGGTGGAATATCAGAAACTGGAAATTATATATACATGTGTATATTATGAGCTTCTTTTAGTTTCCATTTACAAAGTCCACTAAAGAAATTGGTTGGTCAGGGGTTGTTCTAGAAAACACTTGCCCAAGGTGGCTTGCAATAGGACTGGACCCCAGAGTGCACTGGGTGCTTTTATTTATTTATTTTTTTCAAAACGATACTGGCACTATAGGTGTTGCCAGGTAGCTTGCAAGCCAAAGGCCTCTTAGTTGCGGGAAGTGGCTGTGAGCCAGGTGAGAGAGTATCATCATCATCGTTTAACGGCTGCTTTCCATGCTAGCATGGATGTCCTTCCTAACACCAACCACTCCAGAAGTGTATTGGGTGCTTTTACGTGCCAGTCATCTTTCTATAGAGGTGGTACTTGGCTACCCCAGTAGGACAAGGAATGTGAAGGGGAGAGAGAGAGAAGCAGGTGTTGGGCCTGATGATTAGTACAGATGGGATGTGTTTGGAGATGGGCAAAGACCTGACTGTAACAAGTTATAGTGAGGAAAACTGGAGGGACTGTGAAGGGCTAAGAAAGAACGAGAGGGCACAGTGTGTGCATGAGCAAACAGGGGACAGCCATGCAGTGATATCAAACCTGTTTTGTGAAGGTCTTAACATTTGGGTGTGTGCATAGAGGGGCAACAGGCAGGCAATACATTTCTCCAGATGCTTCCTTCCTATCTAAAATTTCCATTTTGGATTGCCAGTATGTGGAATTTGGCCATTATGCCACTCTGTGGAATTGGCACTTCTCTATCGTTATTAGTAACTGTTTAATAAATTCAGCTTATGCTACTTTATTGTCTGGAAGAGTCCATTTCATTAATCCTGTAGCTGTTTCATGTGATAGTTGTAAGCAGTTATCGCTGCTCTACAAACTATCCTGTTTTCTATCTTCCATGGAAACATTTTGGCCTTGTTAAAATGGTACTTTGCTTCGCAAGAACTGAAGGTTACTGACAGACAGGGTATCGGGTTGTTGGATATACACTTAACAAATTTGGTCTGACTCGTGGCAGAGTGGACACTTAAATGATGATGAGTCAGTAATAAAGGGCAGCATATTGTTTCAGACTTTTGTGTTCTCTAGACATGAAGTTTGTTTCTTTCAACTGATATAAGTTATCTTGAATCAACTCTGTTGACCTCTTTGACTTTCAATTATGGATAACCTGCTTTTCAAGACACCAACGTATTTGTATGGAATATTTGAAGACTTCAGCTGTCAAAGAACTTGGAAAGAAAAAAAGAATTGTGGTGTTTGACATTTGAGAGTCAACTAAAGAATTATGTTGGTTTATCCTGATATGATGAAACTCGTTCCATTCACGGCCATCTTGTCTTTTTGGGGATTATTGTTGATGGAGAATCTAGAAGTGTGTGGCCCCAATAGATATGAATTACCCACTCATGCCTCTTCTGTTTGTTACCAAATAACATCCTATTTTGTGCAATAATCCCCCTTTTGAGACAACCCTGTGATCATCTAGAGAGGCTACATTTTGCCAAGCTTGGGTGCTGTGTTGTATGGCTGGATGCCAATCCTCACCTGTTTCTGGGTCGGGTAATATTTCCCCATGGCCACATAGATTTTCACAGAAGACCAGTGAAGTTCGTATGGTACAGTCAAGTGATGCAAAGGCAAGGAAACCTACATGCAATGTGTTTTTAGCTTCTTATTTCTTTGTTGCCCGCAATGGGCTAAACATAGATGGGACAGACAAAGGAATTAAGTTGATTAGATCGACCAGTGTGTAACTGGTACTTAATTTATCGACCTCGGTGGAATTTGAACTCAGACTATAACGGCAGATGAAATACCGCTAAGCATTTCACCCGGTGCGCCAACGTTTCTGACAGCTCGCCGCCTTTGTGTCTTTGGCTTCTGTCTACAAAATCCACTCGCAAAGCTATCGAAGAAGGCAGTTGTCCAGTGTTCCATGCAATGGGACTGAACCTGAGACTGCCTGGTTCAGAGCAAACTCCTTAACCACACGGCTTTTCTGTGTCTCATCAACTAAATATAAAATCACTATATAGTGGGTAATGGAGGAGGAGGTAATCAATGAAGAAAGGTGGGATACAGGATGACATGGTATTACAAGCATTGGAAACAAAATACTGCTGGTGCTATATGATTCTATGTGCTAGTTATGTTGATGAGATGATAGCTTCGTTTTAGGAAACTTTTTGTATTGTTGATCTCCTCTCTAGAGACAGAACATGTTCAGGAGCTTCGTTCCACCTAACGGTTCGATTTTTTAAAACTCCCACGATATCTGGATTTGAAGTATAAAATGAGGAATCCTGGTTTGCATTGGATCCTGTCAGAATGTGAAACAGTAAATGTTGGTTTTTGTGTTTCTAAATATAATGTAAAAACTATTGTCATTTCAGGTAACCTATGTATGATCACTGGCGGCCACAACATTGGGCGTGTTGGTGTAATAACTCACAGGGATAGACATCCAGGGTCCTTTGACATTGTACATGTTAGAGATACATTGGGGCATGTATTCGCCACAAGGTATGTCATTCCTTTCTTGTATTTGTCAGTCTTTCATTGTCTTGCATTCTTCTCCTCTGTACGAAGGTGTGTGTGCTTGAGCGCGTGTCTTACCACACGGCCCTGCCTGCATCTATATGCATAAATATTCACCAAGAAGCAATAAATCAGAGAACTCCATAAATGTAGTCTTCAATGCATTATGTCTGAAAGGTTTCTAATTCCAGTGCACTGAGTTACATATTTCCAATCATTAGGTATAAATAAAGACTAGTTTTCAAGATGTCGATTGTTAGTTTCTACCCTGTGTAGTCACAACTACTGTTGCAGAAGGCCATTTTTTTCACCTCATGTCAACTAGGTTAAGGCCTCTTTCAGTTTGTGTCCATTCTTCCTGCAGACAATGTGCTACATTGTTAGTTCACTGTTGTATTACATGCATGAATGCTATTACACGCCTGGAGCATTTTGTTACAAAGACGGTGGTACAAGTTTTGTTAAAGGCATATCAGCCACCTCTTTACATTTGGAGACGGGAGTGGTGTACTGTGTTTTGATTCTGCTTTTCAAATGCAATGGTGTTCTTTAGTGCTTTTACCATATTCGATGGCATGTGACATGCTTTTAACTGAAAAAATGTCTCCAAGAAAAAAAAGAACCCCTGTCTTGTTCTAATGTGTGCAGTTGGGGCTTAATGTTATATGCGTGAATACATTAAAAACTTTAAAAACCTCTTTTGGTGGGTGCATCTTGTATGACATCAATTATCATGTAATTACTTTGAATGGTATTACAAGTAATTTTCTAAACCCTTTTCATGTCGATAAAATTTAACTGTTGATGCAAAGAAGTTGAAAATTATCTTGTCTGTAGGTAATATTTTGGTTGTAACAATGTTTGAGTGTTATGCTTTGAATGGCCTTAACTGCTGAAAGAAATTGCTTACTGGACTTAAAATAAAACCAGTTCAGTCCAGCTCTTGGCAGCATGGAGAACAAATTAGATGATTATGATGTGTTAAGCTTTCAGCAACTGTAAAATGAATGAAATCAGACAAAATCTTAAACTAGTGAAACAGTTTCAAAGATTTGTGTGAATTTAAACATCTAGATAGAAATAAGTAATACAATATAGAATTTCTATTGGTCTCGTTTCATAGATTTTGGAATACAAAATTATAAAATATTCGGGTCTTGTTTGTATCTTGTCATATTCACTGTTAATTTAAGACAGTGTGTTAAAGGCTTTCTGCATGTGAAAACGAGCAATTCAAAGCTTTTTAAAGATTGTTCAAGGGAAGGTAACTCTGGCAGCTTTTAGATACTGTTATCATTACTGCGTTATCTGCAACATATCTCTCTCTCCCTGTAAAACATTGACGGAATTCTGGTTTAAGCTCCCCATGTAGCACCTTATGACTTTCCTATTTTGCTGATTTTGTGTTCTGCACACGGGAATTCATGCGATTATGCAAGAAATAAACATTTTTAAACCTCTTTCCCCCTTATCCAGTAAATCCTAAGAGTTCCTTTTTCCGGAATTTTTCAAAATAAGTTGAGCTTACGGACAGTCCAAATTCTATACTTAAATACTAGCAATGGGTGTATCATCAGTCCATAAAATATGTTTATGGTGAGAAAAATATTGAAATGAATAAATACATGTCAGTATCAAAGAAATGCGGAAGGTATCAGGTGGTCGTGGGGTGTGCCCTAAATAAGTGAAATTCCCCTTAAATCACCCAATTTTTTCGCACATGATCTCATTAAGTCTCATTTGTTGGACACAAATTTGCAAAAATTTCAAACATATAAAAAAGCTATGAGGAGTTTATGTGGGGTTCTTAAACCAGAATTCTGTCTAAAATTGTTGTTAGGTTTTGAATTATTAATATTAATTTTTTTTTTCTTTGCTTCTTTTCAGAATTAAGAATGTATTCATCATTGGCAAAGGAAACAAACCATGGGTGTCACTACCTAAGGGCAAGGGTGTGAGACTGACAGTGTCAGAAGAGAGAGACAAGAGAATTGCAGCTAGGCAACAACAGTAAATGTGATTAAGAGTCATTAAAGACTTGTTCCTTGGAATGTCTGCAGTTTTGTTATTATTTATATTCTTGTTGTTTTTGTAGTATAGGCTTGTTTAGTAGATTGTTGTGCTGTTATTGTGAACTCTAAGCATTACATTGAGATGATAAACAATTTCTTTGTGTCTGAATTACGTGTCGTTTCAACAGGGTTGGGGTGACTGCCCACAAAGCCGGAACATCAATGGACGTTCTTCGCCCTCTGTTCAGTGACTGCCTCATTCCTAGGTCTCCTGATTTGTCTATGTGTGATTATTTCTTGTGGGGAGACCTCAAGGCACATGTGTATGTGCATATGCCCTGTACAAAGGCGGATTGAAGGAAGTATTCACATGGCAGTCACCCAAATCAACAGCATTGCTAGGGAGAGTGGAGCCCAACTTCAAAGAATGCCATCAGAAGTGCATCAGTGAGAACAGATAACACATGGATCTTGTTTTCCACACTTGATTTTGACAAATGCTAATTCAATATGAATACATTGATGTCAATAACAATTGTTTGCAATTAAAATTATTTATTTTCTGAATTTCTCAAGATCGTGTCTTTGTCCCACCCTTTATGTATATATACTTTTACTTGTTTCAGTCATTTGACTGGCCATGCTGTAGCACAGCCTGTGGTCGAACAATTTGACTCCAGGACTTGTTCTCTGTGAGCCTACTACTTATTGGTCTCTTGTTGACAGCTAAGTTATGAGGACGTAAACACCGACATTGGTTGTCAAGCGATGGTGGTGAGGGACAAGCTCACACATATATATATTCGAGCAAGATCGTTGCCAGTGCCGCTGGACTGGCTCCTGTGCGGGTGGCACGTAAAAAACATCACTAACTGGCCCTCGTGTTGGTTGCACGTAAAAGCACCCGTTAGGAAGGGCCAGCTGTAGAAACTCTGCCGGATCAGATTGGAGCCTGGTTCGCCAGTCCTCAGTCAAATCGTTCAACCCATGCTAGCATAGAAAGCGGACGTTAATCCATGATGATGATATACAATGGGCTTCTTTCAGTTTCCGTCTACCAAATCCACTCACAAGGCTTTGGTCGGCCCGAGGCTATAGTAGAAGACACTTGGCCAAAGATTCCACACAGTGGAACTGAACCCGGAGCCATGTGATTGGTAAGCAAGCTACTTGCCACTCTTACACCTAATAAGATAACTTTGTTACATATATATAAATATATGCCCCCGGCCCATCAGGAGTCACTGCAGAGATGCTCAAAATATCTGGCAGTGTTGGCTACAGCCTAGTCACCCGTATTACGAACCAGGTGATACACGAAGGAGTCATACCCAATGACTGGTGTAGCAGCACCATAGTAAACTGCTACAAAGGTAAAGGTGACACTTTAGATACTAATAATTACAGAGGCATCAAGCTGTTAGATCAGGTTATGAAAGTTACGGAGAGGGTCATAGACCAACTAATTAGGGAGCAAATCAATTTAGATGAGATGCAGTTTGAGTTCGTGCCAGGTAAAAGCACCACCGATGCCATATTTCTAGTGAGACAGCTGCAGGAGAAATATCTAGCCATG
>NC_069007.1:7803712-7805258 GCF_001194135.2 Octopus bimaculoides
CCTTGTAGGGTTTTCGAGCGAGATCGTTGCCAGTGCCCCTGGACTGGCTCTTGTGCAGGTGGCACATAAAAGACACCATTTCGAGCGTGGCCGTTTTCGTACAGGTGACACGTAAAAGCACCCACTACACTCTCTGAGTGGTTGGCGTTAGGAAGGGCATCCAGCTGTAGAAACTCTGCCAAATTAGATTGGAGCCTGGTGTAGCCATCCGGTTGCACCAGTCCTCAGTCAAATCGTCCAACCCATGCTAGCATGGAAAGCGGACGTTAAACGATGATATGTAGAGAGAGAGCAAGCTTCGTAACCACATCGTTACATATAATATACCTAGTGATAATTTTGGCCAGAGTGCCTGCGATGTAAGGGAGACAACTTTTGTCACACTAATCAGCTGCACTATCTTCCTTAAAAGTGGTTGTGATTATACGTTTGTTACAACCATTCTAATCATAACAGGTGGGGTGCTGGTACACGCGAGATGGTGGGCGGGCGTTGTGTTCTCGAACAAAACCTTTCGTCTCACATTGATCTGCGATCACTTCGATACCTGACGCGTGGTATACTGGGCACCAGTTCAAGCAACGTCGATTTGATGAAGAGATTGATCTAGTGTACAAGACATAATCATTTGATCGCTACAAACAAATCATTTGTGCATCTTGTTCCCCAAGGAACTGTCAAACTGTTTAGTCTGTCGAGGGCGCGCCAGATTATCGTCAGAGAAATGCTGTTTGCGGACGGCGCACTCTGAAGAGCAAATGCAGCACCTCGTGGGCAAACTTTCAAAGACCTGTCAGGGATTCAGTCTGAAGAAGACCCGAGCTGGAGGTAGTCTATCAATTCACCTATCTCGGCTCTACCATCGCTGATAAGCTCTCCCTGGACCCGGAGATCAACAGGCGAATTGGACAAGCATTTCCACATTTGTCAGGCTCACAAAGAGAGTCTGGGAAAACAGAAAACTAGCTGCAAACACCAAGATTGCTGTCTATAAGGCATGCACCCTTAGTACGCTACTTTATAGCAGTGAGACGTGGAGTTTCTACTCCAGACGGGAGCAGCGTCTCAACGTCTTTCACCTTCGTAATTTGAGATGCATCTTGGATATTAGGTGAACGGACCACATCACCAACACCGAAGTTTTCAACCGAACCAAGGTACCCAGTATACTCACCCTGCTCCAGCAGCGTCGTCTGCACTGGCTCGGTCATGTACATCGCATGCCGGCCGGAAGGATCCTAACGGACCTCCTGTATGGGTAATTAGCCACCGGCGTAAAGAGCACGGGGACGACGTCATCTTCGTTTCAAGGGCGGCTGTAAGAGGGATATGAAGTCGCTTGAGATGGGAGGAGGCCGCAAATGATCGCCAACACTGGAGACAAATACTGCGAAAGGAGATGAAAAACAGGAACTCGCCACCAAAGAAAAGCGCACTTAAAGGGATGGGAAAACCAGTAGCGCCAGCGCAGGCAGAGATCCCCTTCAAATGAAGTCGCTGTTTGCATATTCATGCCCTCCCGAGACCGGCGGATGCCTACTATATA
>NC_069007.1:7805818-7806676 GCF_001194135.2 Octopus bimaculoides
TATGTATATATATATATGTATATGTATGTGTATATATATATATATATATATATAAATAAATAAATAAGGCGAGCTGGCAGAAACGTTAGCGCGCCGGGCAAAATGCTTAGCGGTATTTCGTCTGCCGTTACATCCTGAGTTCAAATTCCGCCGAGTTCGACTTTGCCTTTCATCCCATCAGAGTCGATTAAATAATTGCCAGTTACGCACTGGGGTCGATGTAATCGACTTAATCCATTTGTTTGTCCCCTTGTGGGCTATATATATATATATATATACGAGCTGAATTACCCGGCAAAGCGGGGTTTATTTCCAGTTCCCGTTCCCATTACCCTATTTTATGTCCTATCCCGTTCCCTGTTGAGTTCTCGTTTAAATTACGAATGGATTTACAAATACTGGCAAGTAATACAGTTGAATCACAAAAGTGATTGATTGAAATGGTAAGGTAATATCAAAGTTGGAAGGGTGAGAGAATTGACAATTGATTGATGGTTATCGATTTTTCTGAGCTTCTCAATATACTACATTTTGGGTCTTGCTCTCTGGAGCAAATGATTTGGATTGCCGACTCTTGAGCATCGTACATACATTTGGCCATGGGAAGAAACAGGTTCTGCAAGGTTTAGGCCAACCACCTCCAAGGATTGTCCTTGAGCCTTGTTTATGGTCGTTGCAAAACTTAGTTTTACTGGAAATTGCAGTCGATTGAACTCAAATGGCATGCCAGAAGGAATCAGCGGAATTCGTGGTATGAAGACCTCACCATTTGCTTTGCCAGTGAGAATGGTCGCCTCTAAGACTCTTGGCACCATCTTGGTGATTGTAAGTCGTGTACCATTGCAAAGCTCGGGTGAG
>NC_069007.1:7806776-7807848 GCF_001194135.2 Octopus bimaculoides
AGCAGAGGAAAAAACCGAAACATCTTCTTAGCTGCACAGCCATGTTAGAGTCTTAGAAAAGTGTGGAATCTTCTCAAAACTTTGGAAAATTGTGGCTGTTCCTTGCAGAAATAATAAAAGTCAATATGACTGAATATTCCCTGGACACTTATTGACCAGTAATCACATGACTGCAAAGGAAATTTCTATATTGTCCAGTTATAGCCGAACAATGAACTTTATAACGTTAGAATGAAGGAAAGACTTCAATAACAGCAATAACCACTTCTGCTATAAGTGGAGGAGCTGAAATTTTTTTCTCAAGGGGTTGGGAGGAGTTGACTACATGAACCCTTGTGTGCAACTGGTACTTATTTCATTGACCCCAATAGGACGAAAGGCAAAATCAATGACCTCGGTCAAATTTGAACTCAGAGCCTATACATGAACAAAATGCCACCAAGCATTTTGTCCCATGTGCTAATGATCCTCTTCGCTCGCCACCATCATAGTGATGATAATAATAATAATAATAATAATAATAACAACAACAACAACAACAAGAGCATCCAGAGAGCGCAAACCTCTGCCAAGGCAACACCAACGTCCCCTCAATGATTAGCCAGAGATGATTTTTGAAATGAGAATATCTGAAATAAACTTGACTGCTCTCACAAACAAGAATACTAGAAAGGAACCTGACTGCTCTCAAAAATTAAGTAATAAAATAATCTAGAATCCTTGTCTGGTACTGGTTCAATCCCAAAATCTAATCAGTTTGTGCCAGTCACGAGGCCAAACATCCCTGAAAGTTTCATCTGAATCCATCCAGCGGTTCTTGAGATATCTTGTCAATGGACAAATAAACAAACAAACATGACTAAAAACAGTACCTCCACCTTAGTGAAAGCGGAGGTAATAATTGTTTCTACTAAAGGCACAAAGCCTAATTTTTGGGAGAGGAGACTAGTCAATTACATCAACCCCACTGTTTCATTGGTACTTAATTTATCGACCCCAAAATGATGGAAAGTAAAATCGACCTGGGCAGATTTTGAACCCAAAACATGAAGACAGAAGAAATACAGCTAAG
>NC_069007.1:7809917-7811363 GCF_001194135.2 Octopus bimaculoides
TTTTATTGTATTTTTAATTCCATTCCCATGCTTATCCAAAACTAGCCATCCCTACTTCAAGTCATACCAATTACATCCTTGCTACATAATATAATATCTACTAGTATTTACTTCATTAATTATAGTATGATTTTCAATTATAAATTATAAATTTTAAATTTTAGATTTTAAATTATTATTTTTATACTTATTTCTAGTTCGTATTACAACTTTTCTTTATTAATGCTCTTATTCTTATTCTTATTTTTATTTTTAAACTTGCTCAAAAATGTCGAGTTGATCTTTATGCGTGCAAGCTGGAATTTGCATCAGTAAAGATTTCAAGTTACAACACAAAGCGTGTGGAAAGTAGAAAGTCAGACATAAATCTAAAATCTATGCTAGCAAGGAAAGTGGACATTAAATAATGATGACAATGATGATGATGATGTAAATGGAGAAAATGAAGAAAATGAATGGGAACAGAAACGACAATCCTGACTTGAGAATGGTGGAGAAAAGCTGTTGATAATTTGTGCTCTGTAGGGAGCAAAGGGGTCGAGAAGAAGAGGAGGTTAAAAAAAAACACTTGTGAAACAGTGCAGTCTTTAAAAGATTCTCACCTGAAGTCGAGTTCTCGTAACTGTGGGTAGAATACAGCATCAAGGTAGATGGACAACAAGTTCTTGAAGTCTTGCTGGTTCTGGGTTGAAAATGGATATATTGTCCAGTCACTTGCTACACATGTCCAATAGTTATACAAATGAATAAACAGTTAATTAAATACAGGAATGATTAAAGTAATAATGAAATAAATAAATCATCATCATTCTCTTCATCATCATCCTCTTCCTCTTCCTATACAAAAGTCCTAATTCAGCCATGAAACGCACGTAGTCGATGTACAAGTACTTACTTTTATACATTATATTATTGTATTAATTTCTATTGTTCAATTTATACTTTATTTGATTTCTAGATTAATATTTTTATGATGAATGTTTCTTTGTATGGTATTCGCTGTGATTTTAAAAGTATTTGCTCTTATACATCATCATCATCATTTAACGTCCACTTTCTATGCTAGCATGGGTTGGACGATTTGACTGAGGACTGGTGAACCAGATGGCTGCACCAGGCTACAATCTGATCTGGCAGAGTTTCTACAGCTGGATGCCCTTCCTAATGCCAACCACTCCGAGAGTGTAGTGGGTGCTCTTACATGCCACCGGCGATTGTAATAATCTTACTGTTCACTATTTAGATTAGCATTTTGTATGGTATATGTCTCACAGTATGGTTTTGGATGGGTTCTTATATGCTAGGCCAATTGGTTTTAATGCTCCTAGGCCAATTGGTTTTAAATTGATGTTAATTGAATGAATATTCAATTTATCACCCTCAATATATATATATATATATATATATATATATATACACACACACATATATATATACACACATATA
>NC_069007.1:7811373-7811844 GCF_001194135.2 Octopus bimaculoides
ATATATACACACACACATATATATATACACACATATATATATATACGCATATATATATATATAAATAATATGGGTGGCTTATTAGCAATTTAGAGACGTAAAGGCAACTTTATAAATGTCACTAAAGTAACAGAGAGTACTAAGTGGTACCAGCATTGCTAAAAATAAGAGTCAAACCGTATGTATGCAAGTGACATATAACATACCTGTCATAGCATTCATGAAAGTAGCCAGCGATCTATTGAGCATCTTGAAGAATGGGTCTCTCACAGGAAATTTCCTAGAACCACACAGGACCGTGTGCTCAAGAATGTGTGGGACTCCGGTGCTGTCCATTGGAGTTGTACGGAACATAACACTGCAAATTAGGAGAAGAAAACAAAGCAATAATCAGACATTGTTGAATGTTAGAATGATCGGCTGGGGGTTGCTGTTTTAACAGCATTACTCTTTTAAACTCTTTTACTTGTT
>NC_069007.1:7812217-7812813 GCF_001194135.2 Octopus bimaculoides
CTTAAAAGAGTACATTTCATCATCATCATCATCATCATCTGCATGAGTCAGAGAAGATGCAACAAGGCAGGTTTTCTATGGCTGGATTTCCTTCCTGTCACCTGCCCTCACCTGTTTCCAAGCAAGGTAATATTTCTTCATGACCAGTTTGGTCAGGTGAGGCAGATGGTTGCCAACGGCTCCATTAAGAAGTGCCGATCTCTCAAACCTTGATGGAACACATGGAAGTGGGAGACTTGGGATGAAGGACTGAAGAACAATCTCAGGAAGCTGGACCTTTCAGGTGAGATAACAAAAGACTGAGATACCTGGCACCTTGTTGTACCCAAGAAAACCCATACCCCACAGCAGAAGTGTTAAGACTGATCTTTCTGGTTGCAGTGCCACACAAAAGCATTCATGGCAATGCCCATGTAAAAGCGCTCATGTGGCTACACAAAGAAGTACCTGTGTGATGCCCGTAAAAGAGCACATGCGGTACCATGTAAAAATGTGTGTGCAGTGCCACATAAAAGCGCACATGGAGCACCACCTAAAATTACCTGGGCAATGCCACATAAAAGCGCCCGGCACACTCTGTAGAGCGGTTGGCGTTA
>NC_069007.1:7812823-7813773 GCF_001194135.2 Octopus bimaculoides
GCCCGGCACACTCTGTAGAGCGGTTGGCGTTAGGAAGGGCATCCAGCTGTAGAAACCCTGCCAAATCAGACAGGGACCTGGTGCAGCTCCCCAGCTGGCCAGCCCTGGTCAGACCTTCCAACCCATGCCAGCATGGACAATGGACATTAAATGATGATGATGATGATGATGATGATGACGACCAGATGTTTCCTTGAAAAACTGGAAACTAAGGACTTCACTTGCATGAGAGTGGCACTCATTTCTAACTACCACATGGTGCCAATAACACACACACACACATATATACATATAGAAGAGGTTTCTTTCAGTTTCCCTCTGCCAAATCCACACACATGGCTTTGGTCAGCCAGGGCTATAGGAGAAGACACCCAAAGTATCACCCAGTGGGTCTCAACCTAAGACCATGTGACTGTGCCTCTCTGTGTGTGTGTGTGTGTGTGAGAGAGAGAGAGAGAGAGAGGATTCTTTTCAGATTCTGTCTACGAAATTCATTCACAAGGCTTCGGTTGACCCAGAACTATGATAGAAGACACTTGTCCAAGGTGTCATACAGTGGGATTGAACCTGAAATTACAAGGGCCGTGGAGCAAGCTTCTTAACCACGCTGCCATGCCTGGGACTATTTCTCAAAAATAAGATATTTACAGAAAAAAAGAAGAGAAAAAAATGAAAAAATATTGCTAACCTGAAAGCATTGTTGTTGTCATCTCGGTCAAGATGGAGATGCTGTGCTCCAGTCTGGTCATGACGTAGTGATATGGTTGAAATAAATAATTCTGGAATAGCAGAAATCTATAACAGCAATAAAAACAGCATAATAATAATAATAATAATAATAATAATGCAGTACCAGGCAGTGGCTCTCATGGCTTCTGATCTTAATTGATTGGAAGTGTTATCATGTACATTGTCTTGTCTTGGTATAAAAGATGGGCTACAGCAAATAT
>NC_069007.1:7813908-7821970 GCF_001194135.2 Octopus bimaculoides
TGGAAACATGGGTGTTTTGCTCAACATCCTTAAACAAACCTTATTCAGGGACCTTTTGAGCGGGATGGGCTACTCGACCTGGAGAGAATTCTAACAGGGCCCTACCTGCGAGGTCATGCGCTGTTTATCTTGATATGAGGTCGCCATGTCGTGCACATATGGTTGTGATGCATGTGCCTGGTGTACCCTCATCAGACGGGTGGTCATGATGGGTATAATGGGCTTTGTATATTTTACCCCAGTGTCACTTTGATGGCATGCACTGCTCCCTCACTCAATAATAATAATAATAATAATAATAATAATAATAATGAGAGCACTCAGAGAGCGCAGACCTCTGCCAAGGCAACACCAACGTCCTCTCAACGATTAGCCACAGATGATTTTTGAAATGAGAATATCTGAAATAATCTCAACTGCTCTCACAAATGAGAATACTAAAAATTAACCTGTCCGCTCTCAAAAATTAAGTAAAAAAAATAAGACAGGAAAAATAATCCAGAATCCTTGTCCATTACCAGATTGATCCCAAAATCTAATCAGTTTGTGCCAGTCATGAGGCCAAACATCCCTGAAAGTTTCATTCAAATCCATCAGAGTGGTTCTTGAGATATCTTGTCCACAGACAAACAAACGAACAAATACCACTGAAAACAATACCTCTGCCTTCGCTAAGTCAGAGGTAATAATAATCCTTGCTTCTAAAGGCTCAAGGCCTGAAATTTTGACAGAAGGGTCTTGTCATTAACCCCAGCACCCAACTGTACTTATTCTATCAATCCTGAAAGGATGAAAGGCAAACTCAGGCCTGATCAAAGGCATTCCAGCCATGACTATGCCATCTTTTTATCCAAATGAAGGGAATCCAGGATCACCTTGTCAGACAGGTCCTTTCCTGAAAATGTTGGTGGAGGGCTGATTCCTAGGAGATTTGACTGCTATTCCTAATAGGTCAAGCAGCCCAATGGGGGCTCCGTCACTTGTAAACATTGTATGTGCGCATGAGAGAGAGAGGGAGAGGGAGAGAGAGAAAGAGGGAGAGAGAGGAAGGAGACAGCTACACATTCAAGACATGTTAACAAATGCTGTAATGTACAAAGAGCAAAAATCAAAACCAGTGGTGATGGAAATGATGATGATGAGTGGTATGGTAGTGGTGGTGATGCTGGTGTTGATGGTGGTAGTGGTGGTGGTGGTGGTTGTGGTGACGGTGTTAGTGGTGGTGGTTGTTGTGGTGATGCTGGTATTGATGGTGGGTGGTGATAATGGTGGTAGTGGTGGTGCTAGTGATGGTGGTTGTGGTTGTGGTGATGCTGGTAATAATAATGCTGATGGTAATGATGATGGTGATGGCAATAATGATGATGACGATGATGATGATGGTGGTGGTGGTGGTGGTGGTACTGGTGATGACTGGTGACGGGAACAGTGATACTAGCAGTGGAGGTGGTAGTGGCAACAATGGTAACAGAGGCAGTGGTGGTGGTGGTGGTGGTGGTGGTGGTGGTGCGTGCTTGTAATGCTTACCTTCTCAACAGTGTAGCCATGAATCTTGTCCCCTTCCTTGACCCTCTGCACCGACGCAGCACTGAGTGTGTTGATACAGCTGTAAAGAGAAACCAAATGCAACAGACATGTCACAAGTTCAAGCAGAGTTCCTCAAGGCACAACATTCATCCCCACCAGTGGGGCCTTAAGATCTTTTTACAGCGAAGAAGGCAGAGCTAAGCACTGGGGTGGATGTAATTACCTTACCTACTCCCATGAAATTGCTGGCCTTGTGCCACAATTTGAAACTATTATTATTATCCCCGCCTTAGTGAAAGCAGAGGTATTGTTTTCAGTTGTGTTTGTTTGTTCTGGCATAGTTTTCTACTGCTGGATGCCCTTCCTAATGCCAACCACTCCGAGAGCATAACGGGTGCTTTTACATGCCATCAGCACAGGTGCCATTTGCATGACATTGGGGTGCTTTCATGTGCCACTGGCAGGGGTGCCATATTGCGTGACACCAGTATCTGTCACAACTGTGATTATGCTCGGCTTGAGGGGTCTTCTTCTCAAGCATGGCATAATGCCAAAAGTCTTGGTCATTGCCTCCGTGAGGCGCAACACTTGAAAGGAACTCAGCCCTACTAAAGACACAAGGCCTGAAATTTGGGGGAGGGGGATAGTCGATTTTACACCGACCCCAATACTCAACTGGTGCTTATTTCATCAACTCCAAAAGGATGACAGGCAAAGTTGACCTTGGCAGTATTTGAACTCAGAACATAGCAATTGGCGAAATACCAGAAAGCATTTTGCCTGGCATGCTAACAATTCTGCCAGCTCACCACCTTAATTATAATAATAATAATAATAATAATCGTTTAACGTCAGCTTTCCATGCTGGCATGGGTTGGACGGTTTGACTGAGGACTGGTGAGTCAGAGGCTGCACCAGACTCCAATCTGATCTGGCAGAGTTTCTACAGCTGGATGCCCTTCCTAACTGCAACCACTCCATGAGTGTAGTGGGTGCTTTTATGAGCCACCGGCACAAGGGCCAGTCAGGAGGTTCTGGCAACGACCACGCTCAAAAGGTATTTTTTACGTGCTACCTGCATGGGAGCCAATCTGGCGGCACTGGCAATGACCACACTCGAATGCTGTTTTACACATGCCACCAGCACATGTGCCAGTAAGGCAACACTAGCACAGGAGCCAATCTGTGGCCCTAGAACAATCACACTCGGATGTGCTTTCAATGCTCCACTGGCACGAGTGCCAATCAGGTGGTACTGTCTTTTCTACTAAAGGCACAAGGTCTGAAATTTGGGGGAGGGGGAAAGCCGATTACATCAACCCCAGTGTTTCACTGGTACTTAATTTATCGACATCCAAAAGGATAAAGGTTAAGTCGACCTCGGCAGAATTTGAACTCAGAACATAGTAGCAGATGAAATACCGCTAAACACTTCACCCGATGTGCTAATGATTTTGCCAGCTCACTGGCTTAATAATAATAATAAGAAGAAGAAGAAGAAGAAGAAGAATGCTTTCTACAATTTGGGGAAGGGGTTTAGTCGACTCCAGCGTTTCTTAATTTATCGACCCTGAAAGGATGAAAGGCAAAGTTGGTGCTGGCGGAATTCGAACTCAGAAAGTAAGGGCGGACGAAATGCCGTTAAGTATTTCGTCCAGCTCCCTAACGATTCAGCCAGCTCACCGCTTTAATAATAGTAATAATACTTTCTGGTTTAGACACAAATTCAGAAATAAAGCGTTTGACCTGAGCAAAAAAAAAACAAAACAAAAGAAAAATAGTGTAATAGATGTAACACAACTTGCACTAAACGAATATGAAAAAAAGAATGCGCGCTCGCGAACGGCGAGGTGGGAGGAGAGGACTCGGAACATTCACCGGGTCAAACGTTTTAGTTTAACCGGGGAAATAGCTGATGCTTTCAACCACAATACTAAACAGGTATATACTTTACCAACCCTGGAGAAAAGAACGATACCCCATCACCACCACCAACAACAACTTTCTTGAAAACGTATAATTTCTAATGAAACTTTCCACAGAAACATTTTAGCTAGTGGAGATCACGATTATTAGAGGTAATCTTTTTCCTTTCTCTTTTTTTTTAGACGGGAAGACGATTCGGTTTAAGCACCCCATATAACCAGGCGATCTTATCAAAGAATGTTCCAAACACATTTTCGAGTGTAGATTACGATACAGATTTCTTTTTCAAATTTGATCACGGTAATTATACTCTACAGCCTCGTAAACGTATCTATGGAAATTTTCGTTAAAGTATTTGCATATAACCAAGTCCGGTAATATTTATTTTTCTCAATTTTCTACATACACAATTGCAATTCTACGCCATCTAAAATCTCTCTGTGGAAAATTTCATTAAAAAACACGCATTTTAAAGAAAGTTATGGGAGAAACAAAGTTGAAGGTGGGGTACGCTTCTGTAGTTATGGCGGTGAGACAAAGTCGACCTTGGCGTCATTTGAACTTAGGACGTAAAAAGACAGAACAGGTACCACAAGGACATTTCCAATACTCTAACAATTCTCCCAGTTCGCAGCCAATTCTAATAAAAGATTATATTTGCCCTTGAAGAACAATCTGGAAGTCATCAAACTCGAAAAGGTTTCAAGCAGTTTATTTAACTGCTTGGAAATAAAACATTCTATATCTTCGATCATCACCTAAGAGACGAACAGATGTGAAACGAGATCGAGTGGTGTTTATTGCTCTTGGTCCGTGCTCAAAACTCTAAATTACTCACATATTTTTTTATAATTACGACGCTTGAAACATAACTTAATAAATTCCCACTTACCGTTTCTTCAGTAAATGCCTGTGGCTACACAGAACAGGCCTTCCTATAACCCGGAACATGCCTTGGATCAAAGGATCGAACAGAAAATAATAAAGAACAAGATTTAACAATTACGGACAACCGTGAGGAATGTACATATGCTGGTTAGAGATGATGTAAGGGGTCTTAATAAGAAGAACGAGGGGAGGCTACTCACGGCAACCATAATATGTATATTTATTTATTCTTTGCTAATCTAGGCTTAAAGGCCCGAAATTTTGGGAGAGGGGACCAGTCGATTAGATCGGCTCCGGTACGCAACTGGTACTTAACTTATCGACCCCGAAAGGATGAAAGACAAAGTCGACCTCGGCAGAATTTGAATTATATATATATATATTAACGGAGCAATCAACTAACCTAAATTCCGATCATATATATATATATATATATATTAACATCCACCCCTAGGGGTCAGCCACATTTAAGTGGCAATATACTTCACTTTATATATATATATATATATATATATTTACATTCACGTTATATTATATTATATTATTTGTGTGGGGTGGGGTGTACATATATGTGTAATAGTATAAAAATTATATATGTCTATTTTTATATAAATATACATAGGGTGGGTAAAACAGGTAAACGGGGCAAAATGAGTAATTTCTGTATTTTTGTTATTTCTTTGTTTTCTACCTGTTTGAAAACATTAGATTGCAGGTATTGCATCATCTTTAGGAATTGAAATTGGTCAGCATAGTGGTTGTTATAATTGTTGTTGTTGTTGCTGCTACTGTTGTTGATGTTGTTGTTGCTGGAATTAAGAGAGTTTGAAACATAGCCAGGTGACAAGATACCTTTCTTTCAAGAAATTCTTCCTCAATTCTCACCTGATTGTAATTGAGGTTGCTAATAAAATATCTGGATAATTCTTGGTATCTAACAATCAATATTATTTTCTCTATTAGATTCCAAGTCAATTTTTTTTTTTCCTACACTAGACTAATTTGAGAATTTTCAAGTTTCCAAAAATTTATGTCTAAATCGGGGCAGAATGAGTTAGGATTAATTTCAATAACTTCTTCCCTTTAACTGCACGATGGGTAAATATTTCGGGAAAAGGGTCACTCCAACAGATCGTGAAGAGGTTATGGAGAATATTTTATTTTGAGCTTTTAGGTTTAGTCGACTTTTGTTAACTTTATATTATGTGCTATTTTTCCATGATCCTCTTTCATTTGACCATATTAAATAAATTTTTGTTGCATTTCTGATCTTTCTGACGCCTAAGGATGAATACTGATGTATATGAACCTTTTTTCAAATATAATTCTGGAGGATGGAAGAGGCATATTTACTTTACTTTGGTTTACTCGTTTTGCCCCGCTGAATTTGTTTTTTCTATGCTCACAAAGAACGATGCTAATGTTTTATAATAGAGTTCTGAATATGTTATAGTATTTTTTTATGCATTTAGAAAAGGTCATTTGCTAAGCTGAAATAGTTCTTGTGAGGTAATGAGCATTTGTACAAAATATATTTTATCTCAAATTAAAAAATGCAGTAAATTTTACTGATTTTGCCCCACCATGTATATGTATATACATTTATCTATCTGGGGGTGGGGTGGCCGCGCGCGTGTATAATCCGAAGTGTACTACATTATATATCCGTTACGGCCGATTTTACCAATCAGTTTCGCGCTAGGGATTCAATGGAGTGTTACATAACAAACCGATTGTGTAACCCTGCACCCATCAGAGATAATTGTTATCGAATGAAATATAGTGACTGCTCTCTATTGTTAGAGGTAAATAGACACATCCGGTTTGTGGTTGTTGTGAAAAAGATGATGAAATGAAATGTGTAGGGGATGGAGTTAAGAGTTATGCCCCTTGGTACCGAAACATCTCCACAGGGATTGGCTATGTTGCAAGTCGCTAAGAGTTTTCTGGAAAAGTTTGTGGAAAATGTGTGCATCCTTAAGGTTGGTGTTCTTGTGGAAATGGAATATGCGTAGCGGCACTATATGTGTGACGTTTGCAGGGGGTGTGGGCATACACATCTGTATTCGTTAGTGTGTTCTCTTTTTTTTTAATATACTAGTTAATTTCGTGAGGCATGCAGTGTGTGTAGGGGGTACAATGTCTGTAGGAATTTATTTTGGAAAACAGCCTATTGGGTAGGTGTCCACCGTGTTGGGGTGCGCGTGTTTGTGAATGCATTGGTGTATGCTCTGGTCAAACTCTTTGCCGGGCTCCAGGGTATTAATGGAGGGCCGAGGGTGGGGGATTGGTGATTATGTGTCATGGTGGGGCATGCATGTATGATAGGATGTACTTCCTTTCATGTGGGCAAGGATTAAAAATTCCACTTCTGCTATTCAAGTAAATGCCTGGGCGCTCGGAGCTCTTTAAAATCGCTCTTTTCTCAGCCAAGCATAATCTACACCTCCTTTTGCTATTGAAGTACGCTTTACATTTCTGTAGAATCTTCCACTTTATGCTGTACTCGGTGGTGCTTTCTTTTAACGATCATAGTGCTTGGCCAGGGTTGTGGAGTTACGTCTCTCTAGGATCTTGAAAGAGGACTTGTGGTTGCTATAGCGGGTTCTGAAAGGGCCTTCAGTTGCTCCCACGTACTTCCGCACGTTTGGTTGCCCATTTGGTCCTGTGGCTGTCACATCTGCCTCGTATATGATGGTCTCCGTGTTACAATGGCCGTTCAGTGGACATGTTGTGTAAGCCCAACATGTGCATCCTGCCTCTGTCTCTACCAACTAAAATCATTTTTACACTGATACACAGCTAAAGGAAATTCTCAGGATATGTTTATTGAATATTTTGTTGAACCTATTTGTACGGGGGAAGTGATTATCTACTAAGTTAAGAAAAATCTTACCTACTCGGGTTTTAACACTTAAAGAAAAGGGTGGTGTGAACCACAACACTTTCCGATGACGCTTTCTCTTGGGTCTGGAGTATGACTAATTCTATCCTTGGAACCGCTGGTGACCAGAGCCTCATTGTAGTATGGGGCGGTAGCATAACAAATCTCTTAGCTTGAAGATAAGGTGGAGATTCTTCTGCTGGCGCCCTTTATCAGGTTCTTGAAAACTATGGCTGAATGATAGGAACCTGTGTTAATGTATGATAACTTCTTGTTTGGCTTCCTAAAGGGTCTATAGGCACCGGACTCTAAGCCCAGGGCCACATCAAGCAAATCCACCGTTTTCAGGTTGGTCTCTATTGTATATATTAGAAGTGTATAAGAAAATATAATACAACACAATACAATTTGGTCAGGCGTTAAGTTACAGGACTGTAACGTGGAAGACATGAAGCTAAGCAAAATGGTTTGGAAAATTTTTATTTTAAAATGAAAAGGAAAATGGTAAGTGAATTAGAAGTGTATAAGATTCTGTATATTGCTATCTCGGTGTCTGGATATGTCTACGATTATTTCTACATCATGTGGTAGGTAATATGTATGTATATATGTATGTATGTATGTATGTATATATATGTATGTATGTATGTATGTATGTATGTATGTATGTATTTATATATATACTCTTTTCTAATCAGTCGCCACGCTTGACTGCTAAATCCACAAGTTTTTTTTTCTATTTTCTCTCTGTTTATTTTCTCTCATCCTTCATTTATGTTGAAGAGCGTAGACTCGAAATGTAAAAGACTTTCTCACTTTCCCCGACGTCAAACTAAT
>NC_069007.1:7821980-7823336 GCF_001194135.2 Octopus bimaculoides
TTTAAACATGTAATGACCTCGTTGGTGTTACGCCATAAGGGTGAGGTCAGGTGTTTCTTATTTCTTTGCTGCCTACAAGGGGCTAAACATAGAGGGGACAAACAAGGACAGAAAAACGGATTAAGTCGATTACATCGACCCCAGTGCGTAACTGGTACTTATTTAATCGCCGCCGAAAGGATGAAAGACAAAGTCGACCTCGGCGGAATTTGAACTCAGAACGTAGCGGCAGACGAAATACCGCTAAGCATTTCGCCCGGCGTCCTAACGTTTCTGCCAGCTGGCCTCCTCAGATGTTTCTAACGCCGTTACTGACCTTCCTGGTGAGCTGTTTGCTCACCTGTCCGATCTCAGATTTCGCGGGTTTTACCAGCCTGCATTTGGAGTTAGAAGCAAAGTTTGGTTTATGATCCTTGATCGTTATGAAGGCTTCTTTCTTCGCAGGTGTCTCTATCCTATCTTCTATGCCTAGTTTAATCACTGGCCACATGGTTAATGCTATCATAATCTTGAGGGGCAGCCCTCCTGTGCGTTTATGTAATGGTGTTGTTAAGAAGCTGTGCGTATGTGTCGTTATTTACTTGAAATAAATTTTTTTGTCTTATTAGAGAATAGAATGGTCCTATCAGAAGATCTAAGTCTACGGGTGTCTGCTCTAAGCTTACGTTGGAAAACGTTTGAGGACTTACGGAATTTCAAGCAGGGTATAATGTCCAAAAGGTCATTCTCGAGGGCCTCCAGCTCCTTCATCTTTAGCGGGAACTTTCTGAATTTTGGCCCAAAATGTTCCGTTTCTGTTGGTGACATGGGCTGGCCAAAGTAAAAGGCCTTCCATCTCATCTGTCTGATCAAGTTGATTACCTTCTCTAGCAGCAACCTTCAATTTAGTTCCTTCGGTGGAGTTGGGATATTCTTCACAGGCCATACAATTCCAAATCCATTGTAGAGGATGTATAATATATGTGGTGAGATTTTGGTGACTATGTAGAGCTCACTGCTGGGAAGCGCAGACAACCTATTGTAATATACTCTTCGATGTGCAGCAGCGCATGCGTACATTCGTAAGTCATCTAAAAGTCCATAAGTCAGGGGAAAGAGGCACTCGTTTATCTATCAATAGAGTGGGTATACTATCGAAAGTGTACAGTTATATATATCCATCATAGTCGATCTTACCAATTAGTTTCACGTTAGGGGTTACAACGGAGTGTTAGATAACAATCCGATTACATAAACCTATGTTCATCAGAGGTAACCGATATGGAATGAATTATGACGACTACTCTTTATTGTTGGAGGTGAATGGACATACATGGCTTACGGTTGCTGTGAAAAGAGGATATATATATATATATA
>NC_069007.1:7824038-7825498 GCF_001194135.2 Octopus bimaculoides
TTTCAAAGTGTTTAGTTAAGAAAAAATAATTGAAAAATCTGTCGGTCAGATTGAAAAGATCCATAAGAATAACAAGAAGTAACAAGAAGTAAATAACATATAACAAAAGCAATGTTTTTTGGTGAATTAAAATTTCAAATAAAAAAAATTTATTAAGACACGTTAGTAGTTTCTCATTTTTTTGTTCTTTTTTTTCTCCGTTTCTGTTCGTTTTAGATTTTTTTTTTTTCTGCTTGGATTTTCTTTTCGTTTATTTTACTTTTTCTTTTTGTCTTCAGCATTTTGAATGAAGAGTTGTTGTTTTTTTTTTAAATTATAAATCGAAAAAATAGAATTAATAAAATTAGTAAATCGTCTTTTGTTCATTTTGTTTGTAAAAGGGTCCGGAAAAAAATGTCAACAGCATTTAAACATTATCGACAACCTTCCGCCATATTTTCACATCTATTTTATCAAGACACAACAGTAAAAATAAAGGAAAGGCTACTTTAACCTGTATCTTTTCGTGTTGTGAACGTTAAAATCAAAGGCATTGAACAAAATTCAATGAAATTAAAAAGCAAGCGCAATGATTTAATAACGCCAGTTTATAAAAATAAAAAATAAATTGTACAAAAGTACGTTGGAGAAGTGAGGAGAGGGGAGAAATGGGAAATAACTCTGTTAGTAAAATTGTTCAAAATGCCTTCATATGCCACAGCTATGTATGTTTATATGTATATATGTATATGTATGTATGTACGTATGTATGTATGTATGAGTGTATGCATATATCTACGTATGTGTGTATGTGTGTGTGTGTATATATATATATATGTGTGTGTGTGTGTATGTATGTATGTATGTATGTATATATATAAATATATGAATGTATATACGTAGTTGAAGCCGCTTACTGTGATCACTTTGTATGTACGTATGTATGTATGTATGAGTGTATGCATATATCTACGTGTGTGTATATGTGTGTGTGTATATATATATATATATATATATATATGTGTGTGTGTGTGTGTGTGTATGTATGTATATATATAAATATATGAATGTATATACGTAGTTGAAGCCGCTTACTGTGATCACTTTGGGACGGATCTTTTTAGGCTATATTAACGTCTTGATAGCATTACGCAGAGAATATAACAATGTAACCGTTTGATAACATTATCAATGATCATAACAGGCCGTATCTACCACGTACATACATGCATATATGTTTGTGTGTGTATGTGTGTGTGAGTGGTCAAACAATAGAAAACGTACTCAACACATTTAATAAGAGTTGCATATATAATTCAAAATAGTTTGATAAACACACACAATATATATGTGTGTATATATACGTACATGCACACACACATACTCACACACACACACGCGCGCATATACATATATATATATATATATATATACACATATATATATACATATAATAGCTGGCTTTTGTGTCTGGCAGAATT